>NC_089595.1:89484950-89784950 GCF_019320115.1 Miscanthus floridulus | reverse complement strand
GGGCATATCCCTGGGTGCCAAATCGATCATCCACCAAAGACTAGTTAATGATGTTGAGGCGGAGAAGATTTTATATAGAAGCATATAAGACTTTAAATCCGTCCAATAGCAGTTGTTTGCTCTGCTGGGACCAAGGGAGAATGCAAGAAGTATAAATATGTATGGTTAGAGATAAAAATAAAATCCTAGAGATATCGTAACGTTTAGATCTAGTACGACTTGTATCAAGCAGAATTATAGTCCTACTTTTCATATATTAAAATCCTACTGAGACATGTAGCAATTATGCTGACTATATAACTAATATATATAGCATCCTAAGAAGTTATTAAGTCGTTCTAATTATTTCCATACGAAGGACCGTATATAAATCTGCTTCCCACCTAAAAGCATCTTGGGAGTGTGACAAATTCTTTGGTTACGAACGACATTTGTATCTGTAGCCAACATTAGCTGAGATACGATCATGATCAAATTTCAGACAAATTTTGACTTCCTAAAAGAACGTTTGGTTTATGAATAACCAGTTGAAAACTTGCCAGACGTTTTATTATTGTTAGGGGCTCCACCAACCCCTAAAAAATCTGTTAAATCAGCAGTGGTTGAGTTCTTCGCTTCGAGTGACAAGCGACCTCGAGCGGAGATAGATATCCACAGGTGACAGGTCTGAGGCTCTGAGCCCTTTTTAGGCTTTCAGGTGACATGCTAAGGGACTGCGCATGCACAAGCAAACCAAAAGGACTTTTAAACAGGGACGTGACCTGGAGGAAGGTAAGGCATGGCAACCGATCATCCTTGACAGCCTTGCTGCGCCCTGCATTGGTTTCGATCGGCCTGACACAACCTTTATCGAGAGCGATGACTCGTGTGCGAGATAGTTAGCAGTTGCTCTTGCTCATTTCCTGTGCTGGCGATCTTTTCCTTTACCAAGTTTCATGGTCGCTCGGGTGAGATGATTCTCTTCCTTCTCTGACAACGCAGTTCCGTTTCAAAATGCTATTTAGTTGGACGGAGTGTCAGCAGTAGCCGAAGCTGACTATGCATACGCCACATTTCAATCTTCTAGAGAACATGTCGTAGGAATGTGGTAGATGATTAGGACACTCTGTCCAACAAAGTAGACCACTCGGTTCCCATATCAAAAGGCTAAGAGTCTGCTTGGTTTCTTTGCCCATCCAAGCAAGGCAAGATGCCAGTGAAAGAACCAAGCAGACCCTAAAACATTTTTCATCTGTTTATTTCCACTTCCACGTACTTCTTTCGTTCCAAATTATAAGTCGCTTTGATTTTTTTAGTACATTTATTTTACTATGCATCTAGATATAATAATATGTCTAGATACATAGCAAAATGGATGAACCAACAAAGTCAAAGCGACTTATAATTTGGAACGGATGGAGTAGTAGGTTATGTTACACAGCAGGCATCATCTGAGTACCAAAGCATGTAACCCGGCCCCCAGGCGGATGCCATTCATGAAGAACGTCGGTTTACTTGCAACAAAAGATAGTGAGAGCCTTCGGGGCAGAAGTCAACGACTCATTTGATTTAAGGAAGCATGTCAGATTTGAGTTGGACGAGCTCTCATTTCCTGGACCCGCAATGGAACATCGGAACGTTTTGGATCAGCCTTTAGCTGGCCCTCCCATTACCCTTGTCGGATCTGGATCGTCCTGAACCTCCCTCTCAACTCTCAATGCAAGCAGCAATCCTGCAATATGGGCTACTTGATCCTCGTGCTCTATCAGTTCAGTTGTTTTCCTATAGGTCTTGCCAACTGGCTTCCTGACCTCATCATCGATGATGCATGCTGTCTGATGTGCTATAAGGTTTAAGAAGTTTAGAAAAATTATTAATTATGGTATATTTTAATCCAGAAAATTAGCACGCTCCTGACACACTACCAATATCTAGCAAAGTGACTATATGAAAAATTAAGAGCATGTTTGGTAGTGCTCCGCGAGCGGCGAGCGGCTCTGTGTGTGAGTGACAATCACTTGTGTGTGGGAAAGGTCCGTGGACAATCTATGAAATTATCTGACCGGGACTTTGGCCCTTGTGAAGGCAATTTTCCAATGGGCTCCAACGAGAACTAGAAACACAAGCTTCTCAATACCTCAGAATAGTTGATGCCGGAGTTTGCATCTCTAACTTATTTATGTTTTGGTATTTATTTGCATTCCTGGTGTGTGCTTTATCTTTCCTAATTTAGCTCGCTAGGTTAGTTGATAAGGTTCGAACCTAGGGTGCAAAAATCTTTTGCATTAGAAGTAGCAACACTTATCAAAATCGTAGTACATGTCTAGATAGTATCTTACATAGATTTTGATAGGTACTCCATTCCTAGATAGTATCTTAGGTAGATTTTGATAAGTACTCCCTTCACTTCCAAATTATAAACGGTTCTAACTTTTCTAGACACATAATTTTTATTAAATATCTAGACATAGCCTATGTATAGATGCATAGCAACAACAATATACTTAGAAAACATAGGCCGACTTAGAATTTCGAACATAGGAAGTAAGTTTTTTTTGAAGCCAACAGAGGAAGTAAGTTTTAGGCCCTGTTTGGTTGGGCTTTTGGCTTTGGTTTTTGGCCTCAAAAGCCAAAAGCCCAATCAAAGGGGCTGTTTTTGGAGGGTGCTTTTTCAGAAGCAGCTGCTTTTCCGTAGTTCATTTTTGAAAGCTGGTTTGACCCTGCTTTTGGCTCTTGGCTTTCTGCTTTTCGAAATTGGTGGAATAAAAAGCTCTTCCATAGTTGTTTCAAGAGAGATAAAGATAAAAGGTATATTTTATACTTGTTTAACCAAACAGCTTTCAGCTTTTCTACAGCTCACAGCCCACAGCAGCTTTTCCACAGCTCACAGCCCACAGCAGCTTTTTCCCACAGCCACAGCTCAACCAAATAGGGCCTTAGTTGGGCATTAGTTTCCAAGTTGCCTTATTCACAAACCCACCCCTCTTTTTAGGTGTTATAGTCCCTTCACCCATTTATATCATGAAAAAATAGTCCAAAGCGCAAAAAAAAAAAAATCCACGATAAATTACTGGAGATAGATGGAACGATGAGAACTGAAATAAATTATTTTGAACTCATGAAAAGATTGATGGAAACTTCAAATAAAAAGATTAAGCTCAAGGTAAAGGAATTAAATTCTAGAAAAAGATAGAAAATTTCTTAGAGAGAGATATTCGTCTCCTAGACATACTTAAAACCATTTACATTTATAAAGATCAAATGCAACCGGCATGAATGGAAAAAACCATCAAATTAATTAAGAAATTTCTAAAATAAATTTTATTTTTACACTAAAATTTTGGGGTGTGAAACCATGTTGTCGCAAACTGACCTGATAGCAAGTATGTGTGCACCGCGTTCACACCATGGCACAGCTCAATGCGCTCGTGCAAGTGTAGCAAGCCTTTAATTGACAGCATGCAATAGTCATTTCAATACCACCATCTCTCTCTCAACTTGACAGCATGTGCATGCAATAGTCATCCATTTAATTGTGTCAATATTTAGTCAATTTTTCATTTGGAATCCAATCTTATTGCACCTAGTACTTAATATGGGCCTTAGTATCTAATTTAATAAAAAAAAATGGGCCAAGCCCAATCAAAATCCAATACAATGTTAGCCATTTCAATACCACCATCCCTCCGAGGAAAAGGATATACAAAGCCCAACCTTTTCACTGAAACAACAAATGGCAACCTTAGCAAGTGATCAAAAGCTATTCCTTTATAAAAAAGCTATTCCTCTTAGCCTAAGTACCCTAGGTACTAGGTCATTCTAACAACAAGTCAAGATTTTTTCCAATGAGCACTTGAAACAAACCATAAATTAGAGCTTTTCCACTAACTAGTGGAAATGCACGTGCAACACGCACGTGTGTATGGTAAGACATGTCTTAATAGAGGAAAAAGAATAGATTCAAATGATATCACAATTAAGAAATTATGTGTACAACATGAATAGAATTAAATCCATAACAAGTTATAATATGAACGCTTGGCACTTTTTTTTGCACCAAACAAAATTTTACACATTCTTACAATGCTATCCGTCCGCTCTCGTTTATTACTTCACTTCACAGGAAATGATTTATGCTAACATTAGCATCCCTGCCTAGGTTCCAAATGATCCTACCAACATGGATCAAATATAGCGTGTACAAAACTTGAGAAGTGACGCAACGAGACAAACATATTTCCCCTTAATCTGAATACATCAAGATCAGTCTTCAAATTGAATTAAAGATCAAGTCACAATGTCACTAACCCCATGTGTCCAGCGAGAACTCGCTGTCACCCGCAGGGATATCCTCTGGTCGACCCCAAGGCTGGAGGGGCTGTTGACGAACCTGTCGAGCGATAACTGGGTTGCGTGGTCCTCATCGTGGTATGAACTACATTGGTATTCTCATAGCCTAGATTTAACTCACAATCTGAATTCTTGTGGAATGTGAGAGGGATTAGTTCCTTCTTGAGTTGTGCTCCGGTTACTGGTTGTTTCCCAAACTTTTTAAGGTATGAGATTATGCTTCTACATAGAAAAGCAACAAAGTCAGGATTTTGATTATTTTTGGGCCATACTTGTTTTCAATAAAAATATATTATAGATCGATAAAATCAGGGTTTTGAATATTTTTGGCACATACTTCTTTTCAATAAAAATATATAATAGCTCGTTGAACTAAAATCCTTAGCCTCACATTAAATCCACCCTCAGATGGAAGAAATATGAGTCTACACCACCCAACAAGATTATAATCAAAGGCAAAAGAAGAGAAATTAACATTGAGCTAGTAAATCATCTACAGACTACAAGTTCATGTCCTCAAGAGAGGATTAGCTCATAAAAGTAACTACCTGAACTAACACTGAGAATTTATAATTCCTGATCAGAACTGGTGAACGGAAGTAGGGAAAAATTAGTTGCAATTCTAATTATATCTTTATCACATTTTATAGCCAAATGAAGGTTCAGAAAATGCCTTGGAGCCTTGCTCTTGTGTTTATTTTATTCACTCCATGTAACATGAGTTAGCTCCTGAGGTGCATAGTTCACATACAAAGAAATAAATGGGCCAAGCCCAATCAAAATCCAACATAATGTTAGCCATTTCAATACCACCATCCCTCTGAGGAAAAGGATATACAAAGCCCAACCTTTTCACTGAAATAACAAATGGCAACCTTAGCAAGCGACCAAAAGCTATTCCTTTATAAAAAAAAATGCTATTCCTCTTAGCCTAAGTACCCTAGGTACTAGGTCATTCTAACAACAAGTCGTGATTTTTCCAATGAGCACCTGAAACAAACCATAAATTAGAGCTTTTCCACTAATATGCTTATAAAGCACTTCCATTGGAACTCCGGTAGTATTGTAAAAGGTTCGACGCAAATACACAAAAGACATGGATGCAACATGAGGGAAGTTAGTGCAAGGCAAACGATTCGACTAAAATGAAATCAAGTCTTTACATAATTAAGTACTTTTACCAAATAAACCAGAATTCTGTTGCCACTATGTGACAATATTCAGGAGGAAATCATGAGTATCTAATAAGTAGAGAAATATTTGCTTGGCAAACAATAGTTAACGTCCTCGTAACCAAGTTAAAATAAAATAACAATTGATTCGTTCTAATAAAGCTTTTTCTATTAAATTAAATTTGTTAGAGTAATAAAATGTAGAAATTTGGTAGGCATATCCATGGATCCTGGCTATTTGACACAAAGCACCAGATAAATAAAGACCAAGAAAATTGTGAAATTTCTTTTACAGCTCAGCCACCTGCTAGCAATGATTTATGAAAAATATATATATAAGAAAAGTAGGAGAAAAAGGAGTGAGGCATTGGGAAAATGTTAAAATATCAGCAGGGGGGCAGCCTTCCTACCCCCTCTTTGCTCCTCCCTTTCTCCCTTTGAAGTACACACATGGCCCATAGTCGTCGTTCCTGATGTGTGATGTCTGTTAGTGTGTAGGGAAGGAGGAGGAAGAACGAAGGAAGCCCAGGAAAGCTCCATCTCACCTCTTCACCAAACGCTTCTTGGTAGGATAATTGGCAGAGAAGCTTCCACCCTGCTTTTCATCTCTTCTTTAACTACACTAAGTGATTACCTAGATCATGACAATGTGAGACCAGACAAGGGCAGGCTTGGGGAGGAGTCACAGGTGCTGCCAAGAGCCTGCTTGTGGGCATCACGAAGATGAGGTCGATCTTTCTCATCGCCATTCTTGCCGCCACCACTGCAGCAGCAGTGCTCTTCCATGGGTCCGACGCGCAGGAGTTGATGCATGGCCACCATACAGAGAGGATCTCAGGTGCGGTTCTCTTTTGGTTGTGCTTTTCCTCCATTCAGTAAATCATTCAAGATGTCATGAAACTCAAATGCAGACTAGTTTTTTGTCTGAAGGGAGTAGGGACCGTGATGCATTTCTGTATGAAACTTAAGTTCTGGCCCTAGAGTGCTTAGCACTGATTATATATAATAATAGCTTAAAGATGGCCGTTCTACTAAGGGGAAACGTTTATATTCTTCCATTATAGTATTCAGTACGCATAAATTGGAAGACAAAAAAAAATGTTTTTCTTAGGAAATGTAGGTGTTGGCTATGTGTGATAAGAACACATGGTGAAGGCAATAGGCTAACAAAAAGCATTTGAGATTTTCCAGTTTCTGATGACATGGAAATTTCAAATTTACATGGGTGGAAGCTTTTATAAAAAAAAAAAGGCCATATCCTTCCTCCTTGAGATATCCGACGAGCAACACATCATATTTGGCTCTGAACTCGGACTTCAAGCCCCCCTACCGCCGCTGGCTCGTTGATCCCATGGAGCCCCTAAGAGTCCTTCTAAGAATTTTTAGCATAACTGCTTTAAAAAGAAGAGGCTGAAGGTTAAAGATGAACTTTTAGCCCCCATAATCATTTATCCTAGATTCGTTCCTTGTGTCTTGTTTTCTTGTTGAGCGTAGGAATCTCTAAAGAAACAGTGTATTCTCCTATCCTATAAAATTCTCATGCTTCAAACAAGGGTTTCATTATGTACCCAATAAAACGCAGGCACTGGCGGTGACGTTTTAGAAGACGACCCTGTCGGCAAGCTCAAGGTCTACGTGTACGACCTCCCAGCGAAATACAACACGGAGCCGGTGGAGAAGGACCCGCGTTGCCTGACGCACATGTTCGCGACGGAGATCTTCGTCCACCGGTCCCTCCTCTCCAGCGCCGTCCGGACCCTGGACCCCGAGGAAGCGGACTGGTTTTACGCGCCCGTGTACACGACCTGCGACCTGACCGCCTCCGGCCACCCCATGCCCTTCGACTCCCCGCGGATGATGCGCAGCGCGATCCGGCTGATCGCCGAGCGCTGGAAGTACTGGAACAGGTCCGAGGGCGCCGACCACTTCTTCGTCACGCCGCACGACTTCGGGGCCTGCTTCCATTTCCAGGAGGAGAAGGCCATGGCGCGCGGGATCCTGCCCGTGCTCCGGCGCGCCACGCTGGTGCAGACGTTCGGGCAGCGGAACCACGTGTGCCTGAAGGACGGCTCCATCACCATCCCGCCGTACGCGCCGCCGTGGAAGATGGAGGCGCAGCTTCTGCCCCCGGCCACCCCGCGGTCCATCTTCGTCTACTTCCGCGGCCTCTTCTACGACGCCGGCAACGACCCCGAGGGCGGATACTACGCCAGGGGCGCCCGCGCCTCCGTGTGGGAGAACTTCAAGAGCAACCCGCTGTTCGACATCTCCACGGTGCACCCGACGACCTACTACCAGGACATGCAGCGGGCGGTGTTCTGCCTGTGCCCGCTGGGCTGGGCGCCCTGGAGCCCCCGGCTGGTGGAGGCCGTCGTGTTCGGCTGCATCCCGGTGGTCATCGCCGACGACATCGTGCTGCCCTTCGCGGACGCCATCCCGTGGGCGGACATCGGCGTGTTCATCGCTGAGGACGACGTCCCGAGGCTGGACACCATCCTGACGTCCATCCCCGTGGAGGTGGTGCTGAGGAAGCAGCGGCTCCTAGCGAGTCCGGCGATGAAGCGCGCCGTGTTGTTCCCGCAGCCCGCGCAGCCGGGCGACGCGTTCCACCAGATACTCAACGGGCTCGCACGCAAGCTCCCGCACGGCGACGATGCCTTCTTGAGGAACGGACAGACGGTCCTCAACTGGACGGCTGGCCCGCCGAGAGACCTCAAGCCATGGTAGCTCACGCACGCTGGTACTGGGTAGCATTCAAATTGCCATGGTTACATAGTGCTGGGCTGTTGGCCATCAGCCAAATACATTTTTTTTTGTATCTTCACCATACGTACGTACATCGTTGTAGGACTAGTACTGCATTTTGTGAATATCATACCCAAAAATTACAAAACTTTACAACATCCGGACGCCCGCGCGGCACTCTGTTTTGTCCGCGCCTGCACTCCACGCCCACCCTCGCGCCAGCACGTTCCCGCCCATGCCTGCGTTTCGCGCGTACACGCGAGGCCCGCGCCGCGCCGTCTGGACGTCGCCCGCGCCCGCGCCGTCTGGACTCCGCGCACACGGGGGCCGCTCGTGCCTCCTCCGCTTCTCACACGCTTTGCAACGCTCAATCTATTTTTTTAACATCCAAATAAAGCACTTGCAACGCATGTCTAAAACGCTTGCAAAACACTTAAAAGCCATTGCAAGTATATGCAACATCTAGATGAAAATCTTGCAACGTATGTGTCAAATATATGCAACATCTAAATAAACACACTTGCAACTTATGTCTAAAAAAACAGATGAAACATTTAGAACAAACGTTTGCAACATAAATATATAGTCATTACAACATACTCCCTCCGTACTAAATAAAATAAAATCATTTTCGACAAGGCTTGGGTCAAACATTAGGAATATAAATCATGAATAACTTTTAAGTTGTTGAGTTTGAAAATGTGAAAACCATATGAATAGATTTGTCTTGAAAAAAAAATACTTTCATAAAAATATACATAATAACATTTTTCGATAAATATTTTTATAAAACAAGAAGTCAAAGTTATACTTTGAAGACCGTGTCACTGTCCAAAACGACTATTTTTTTAGTATGAAGGGCGTATGGGCCTGTTCGTTTGTCTGAATTCTGGAGGAATCTGGATGGTTTGGAGGAATGCGGGAGAAATTTGTTAGAGAAAAACATTGTTCCGGATGAAAAAATAAGCGGATCAAGCCGGGTTTAAGGGCACGCGAACGGGGTATGTGACATCCTGATCTACTTTTGCAACATTAATAAGAAACACTTCCAACATATCTCTGAAACATCTGAAGCACTCGAAATATACGCTTTTGCAACATGTCATGCGCGTCACTCTAGTGGACGACTACCACCATGTCAGGCACATTGAGGAACTCGATAACCACCTCGATGGCAAGATTGGGGCTGGGAGGTGGCAGAGCGAAGAGCACCACTGACTTGGTCGCGCGTGAGCTTCTTCTGCTAGGGGCACCAGGGCCAAGGAAATTGCCACGTAGAGTTGTAGATGTTTGTACGTGCCATTTTCGTGCCGTGCGGGCCCAAGCACGGTCCAAAATATGGGTCGGGCCATGTAACCTATCGTGCCGAGATCCTAGGCATGACACGGCCCTCGTGTGCGTGTCGTGCCGTGCTTTGGGCCATGCTAAAAGAGCGTGCCATGGCCCGTCCTCGAATGTCACGACCCAAGTTCCAGCTCTAGGTATTCGTATTAGAACCGGATAAGACACAGACACGTGAGCTCCAAATGAAGGATGATTTGTATTGGATTCGGAGAGGAGCCTCGATGCGGGCACAAAAGTACGACATGGCCGCGACGCCCTCGCCGTCTTCAGCTGCAGGAGGAGGTGTCGAGGAGGACGCCGGCGCCGGCTCTGACGATGAGGGCAGTGGGGCGGCAGGCGCGACTCCAGCGGTGGAGCCTGGCGTCGCGGAGGCGGGGAAGGGCTCGGGGCGGAGGAAGTGGAGGGTCGCGCCGAGAAGGCGAGCGGTCAGGAAATCCGCGGTGGCCATGTGAGTTGGACACGTCGCTATCTTTTTTTTTTAACCGTGAAAGAATGAAGGTATAGGAAACAAGCTGGTTGGGCTGTTAGTGTACTAGCGCGCAGGCCAAGAAAGCGTCCGGGCAAGACTTTACTCCTGGTGATGCCTGGTGTCATTTAAATTTACAAAGCTTCACGTACTGCCTCCGTCTTAGAAAACTTAACTTGATGTTTTAGGATTCAAAAAAATATATCCCCAAAAACTTATGTTTTAACTTTTGGACTACAAATTGGGCCCATATCAACTTGAAATTGTGATCTGCATGACTCCATGCATTCCTTTTTAATGAGAAGCTTATTGCTTAATTGGTATGATTCACCTTCAATAAATAAGGGTAGTTGAGCACTAATTTGTCCTAAAAATCCCAAAACATTAAGTTTTTTTTAGGACGAAAGGAGTGGTATACATGCAGAAACCTTGTCCAATATGTTTGTGCTTGTCCAACAAAGTAAGCACACCGGCTACCTGATAAAAATTCAAAGGTCAATGGCTTGTTACTTTATATTAGCTTCCACAAAGATTCCAGGCACTAACTTAGCCACTGTCGTTACCAGCTAAAGACAGCCAAGCCTTCAGACAGGACAAGCACACTTTTTGCGCCAACTCCCCAGTCAGAGAATCTTTCAAAACATTCAAATACACGATTCAGAACATTTGCTGATGCCATGAAGGGCCCAAGGCATCCAAATGCATTTGTGAAAATCCAAATGCATTTCCACATTGGCATAATCAGCGAGGGCGCTAATTTATACAGTTTTCTTATGGTGCAACAACAAACAAGAATCTATCGAGAATGAGCACTCAATGTACAGCTCTAACGTTGAGAGGGAAAAAAAAAACTATGTGGGTACAACCTCACCAAGTGGGGGAGATGAATCATCAGGCAACTCGGTGTTCTCTGCTGGTGCTTGGCTCTTGTCATCATCATCCTGGAAACCTTGCTTAAACAGGTCGTAGTTGGTTGGCTCCAGTGCCTTGAATGGACGTTCTCCTAGTACCCTGGTTAGATCGTCCTGGTGTAGGACTTCCTTCTCAAGCAGCAATTCTGCAATTTGTGTAACTTGCTCCTTATGCTCTGTTATCAATTCAACTGTTTTCTTATAGGCCTTGCCAACCCATTCCCGGACCTCATCATCGATGATGGATGCCGTCTGATTACTGTAAGGCTTGGTCATTTCAAAACCATCATCCCTCTGAGGGAAGGATAGAAGCCCAACCTTTTCACTAAAACCATACACGGCGACCTGTGCATATGTCATTTTGGTAACTTTCTCCAAGTCATTCTGAGCACCAGTTGAGATTTTGCCAATCAAAACCTGAAACAAAGCTCAATTAGCGCCTTTCAACAATATGCTTATAACAATTTCTGGTGATAATACCATAGTTTTTAAGGCGGTAAGGCGAGGCGTGGCGACCCATCCCCTTCCAGATGCCTAGGCGAGTAAGGCGTGCAGCGAGGCGACACCATACACATACTATAACCTACTATGGAGCAGCACAAACATACCTTGTTGCTGTCAATCCTAGAGCCCATGTACCAGCAATCCTAAAGGCAGAGCATATCCAAGGAGAAGAGCAGAGGCCTACAGTGGAGAGCAGGAGCGGAAGAGTTACCTGTGTGCCGCGAGCCTGCGATGATGGGCCAGACGGGGACACAAATCGATGGAGCGGAGGGAGGAAGAATCAATTGAAGGCACGAATCGACAGAGAACCGTACGGAAGCACCAATCGGAGCCGCAAATCGATGGAGAATCGGAAGGAGGAACGAATCAGTGGGGTGAATCGGCGGCAGCGGCGGAGGAAGCACAAATCGATGGAGCAGGAGCAGCTGGACAGAGGCTGCGCACCACCACCGTGTATTCCAGGTGCTGCGCCGGCCACCCTCTTCCCTTTTCCCTCTTTCCCTACCACCCTCGCCCTTTCCCCTCTCTCAATTGACGTGCTGGCCTGGGGTCATGGCCCCGCAGGGGGTGTAGGCTCGCGATTTCCCTGCGCGCGGAACTCCCCTCGACTTCCCGCGCACTGAAACCCTGCTCCTTTTCCCGCCTGCGCGCTGCTCCTGCGCTGCGCCATCCAAGATTCGAAGCCCGCCCAGCGCAAAAGGGACGCCAAATCGCGCCTAGGCGACGACTGCGGACGCCATATCCCTCAAGGTCATGGCGACCCCGACGCCCAGGTTTGAAAATTGCCTGGACGCCAAGGCGACGCCTTAAAAACTATGGATACTACTGTGAAATAAACGGATATCCCAACATAAGACATTAGAACATAGGGAACTGATTATTATTTCTACGGTGTCTTGAAGTAATAACTTGAGAATACAATATTTAGATGGCGACCAATTTGATAAATGTAATGGTATCGATGTGTTTATCACATGGGCAGAGGAGATAATGGAAAATATTATCGTCTTCTGGTCCCCTTAAAATGCAATCAGAAGTTTACATGATGCAGTATCCTGAGTTACCAAATGAATTATATATTTTCTACTAAATTGACAACTATGACCATATTCACATGATCTGGTCATAATTTAAGTGGCGACAATATCAACGAAGCAGGCTATAATTATTGTCCTTGTCGAATGTAGGAAGTTCAAAATAACAGTTGATTCACTCTATTCAAACATTATAATGGCTTGAATTGGTTAGTATAGATTTAACAGTATAAGAGAAACATCCATGAATCCTGGCTATTTATCATAATAAAGCATCAGCAAAAATAAGATATGAATAAAGAAAACTGTACCTCCTCTGCAGCTCGGCCACCTAATGTCATGCATGTCATATCAAAAAGCTGCTCTTTTGTCATCAAAAGATTTTCATTTGGGACGTACTGTGCAAAGCCTAAAGCAGCTGTTCCACGAGGAACAATTGTAACTTTCAGAAGAGGCTCTGCATGCTCCAAGAACCATCCAGCAACGGCATGTCCAGATTCATGGTAAGCAACGGTACGACGCTCCAGTTTGCTAATGACCTGCAAAAGGGTTAACATGCTCAGAGGACAGAATAAGGAATAAAAGTAATTACATGCACAAAAAGAATGACATTACATAGAAAAAGAAGGCTGCCAAGTTAATTAGGATCCAAAAGTAAGACATTGAAACAAATCTCACAAATCAGCTTCATAGGTTATACTACTGATCTCTTACCCTATTTTTCTTCTCCAAACCACCAATAATCCTATCAATCGCAGACTCAAAATGCTGCATGGTAATCTGAGTTTCCTCACTTCTCGCAGCAATTAAAGCAGCTTCATTACAAACATTAGCAATGTCAGCTCCTGCAAACCCAGGCGTCAAGGCAGCTAGCCTTTGTGAATAAAATGATGGTTCGCTGTCCAGCTTAAGCTTTTTAAGATATATGCGGAATATTTGGTCACGACCCTTTATATCTGGCTTGTCAATTGTTATCTGGCGATCAAATCTTCCTGGCCTTAATAATGCCTTATCGAGGATGTCAGGTCTATTTGTCCCAGCAAGAACAACAACACCAGCAGTTGTTCCAAATCCATCCATCTCTACAAGCAGCTGGTTCAAAGTACTCTCACGTTCATCATTTGAACCTGAAAAACCTCCACGTCCTCTTGCACGACCAATAGCATCGATTTCGTCAATGAATACAATACTAGGAGCACACTGCCTAGCTTCTTGGAACAAGTTTCGTACCCTGGACGGTCCAACACCAACAAACATTTCCATGAAATCTGAACCAGAAATAGACAAAAATGGCACACCAGACTCTCCTGCTGTAGCCTTGGCAAGCAAAGTCTTCCCTGTCCCAGGAGGGCCTACAAGTAAAGCACCTTTGGGTATTTTAGCTCCCAAATCTTCATACTTCTTGGGGTTTTTGAGGAAATGCACAAACTCCATTATTTCTTGTTTTGCTTCGTCACAACCAGCTACATCCTTAAAGAACACCTGGACCAACAGAAAAGTAAGCATTAGTGAAAAGACACATCTAGGAATTTCTTGTAGCTTGCTTTGTTTCTTAAGGGAAGGGTAAATAAAGCTACCACAACATTAAGCAATTGGAGTTATCAGAGGTCAAGATTTAGCCTGTGCATGAAAAATCATTTTGGGCCAGATTGTTTTTATCATATATCAAAAATAGAACCAAGTGAAACAGTAAAATGAGTGACGTAAGAAAAGAAATAACAAACCTTATTTTTGGAGTTCTTGTCCATCTTCATCACTGTAGCTTTTCCAATGTTGAAAATACCTCCTCCTCTTCCTTTGCCAGGACCACCTCCAATATTGAAACCACTTTGCATCCTTTTTCCCATAAAATATATCAGACCAACAAGAAATGCTGTTGGGGCGAACCTCATAACTTCTTGGAACCAATTTACTTCAGCAACATAAGTTACTGGGACAAAATCATGTGGATCTATTCCCAAAGCTTCCTGGGCTTCCTCTAACTTCTCTTCAAACGAATCAACACTACCAATATTGAAGTAATACTTGCATCTGCTGGGAGCAGGCTTGCCTGGAACATCAGTGGTAGAAATATGGGTATCACTATTTTGGCCTTGGCTCTTTGGATGAGGTGAATTCCTGATGTAGACCTTCGCTACTGATTTATTTGAAACAACAATGCGATCAACTAAACCAGGTTCTAGTAACTTGTTCTTGAACTCTTGGAAGCTTATCTGCAGATGTTTGATACAAAAGATACTGTAATGAACCATTATACTAGTATGCACACTTAGAAGGGAATGTATATGCTTACATGAAACGATATTGTTTGACAGTTTTCAGTTACATAAAACAATTAATTCCCAATATTGCATTCACACTCAAAGGCTAGGAAAGAAAACTTCAAGCACAAAGCAAATGGTAGCAAACTAACAATTCCCCCATGCATCAGCACAAGAGGATCAATGAAAAGAATTTCAATTTAGGCCAGTAAATTACACAAAGGTTACTCTGCAATAGTGTACTGTCTCTAAGGTCTTTGTCTCTTACAGTCCTACTCCTTGGCGTTTCTCGTAGCTTATTACTAATCCTGGAAATTTGACTGGAGATGACAGGGGCAGAGAGTTAAATACAGTGACTAGCCTTTTAAAGCCTATATGGTGGTGTAGTCTTTTTCCTCCATTTCTTTGAAGTTTGACAAACAAATTATGCAAGTGTGAACAGATAAAACATACATAGATTACCAGTTCTTAGGGGACTAAACATAGCCCAACAAACATAGCTTACCAGAAAAAGGAACAAATGAAACTATCGACTTGCAGAACTATTCCCAGCAGAGTTAACAAAGTAGGAAAGCAATCACCTCCTTCTGGTCTGCGGTGCTAGATGACATGGATGATAGCATCAGGCCAAGAATCAATAGAGGTGCAAGGAAATTCTGCAGGTGTTTCATAGCGTTCTCCTGGAAATTCCATCCTTCCTCTGTATTGGATTCCTCTGAGCACCACAAGATTGCATTTCATTAAAAGTGAAATAGTAAGCATTGATGTCACAAAACTACACATCGAAGCACAGCATGCATAAATCATTATACATTTCTACTCCAAGAGCTATTCATAAATTATATAACTGGTATACAATTCACCAAAGCAGTTGCAGCAAAAAGTAAATCAACAAATCACATGTTAGTTGTCCATCTTGTTAGTCAAATATATGCACCAATTCTATTTACTATGGGCGCATGAAAAGCTATGATATTTGCATCCATAACATGGCTTATGGCTACCCTCCTCTACACAAACAAGTGAAGCACGAGGGAAACTTACGCTTCGATTCAGACTTGTTACTTCCATCTCCTTTCGGCACCTCCTTCTTACCCTTCGGGTAGTAGTTCTCGTAGTCTAAAATCAGAAAAGGAGCACCCTTTCAGAACCAGAGCCACCAAACCCATTGATAATAATCTCACCAAAACGAGGAACGTACTCTTCTTGGACTCGTCCGAGAAGAGGCGTCGGAACTGTGGGCTGGCGAGGATGTATCTCCAATCCACAGTCTTGCCCGCAGCGGGCTTCCCAAGAGCTGCCGACGAGGCCGCAGTCAGGTAACTGCGGACAAATCCTATCGCCCCGCCCTCACCGCCGTGGACAGGCGACGGTAGCGGCGGCGCGGGCGGCTGCCGGAGGCCCCCGAGCTGGAAACCCTAAAAGGAACAGCGGAAGGTCAGACCTCCGTTCCCCACCGGAGCGCGGCGGATGAGCGCAAGAGGATAGAGGGCAAGGGAGGAGGGATAAGAGGGGGGAGACTCACCTGGCGCGGCCGGGTGGAGCGCGCGGACCGGCCGAGGGCGCGAGCGAGGGAGGCGAGCGTCATGTCGGCCGCGGCGGCGCCGTGCGCATGGGAGGGCGGAGGGGCCGGGCCGTCCGGATCCAAGCGAGGGGAGGAAGGCGGGTCGCGTCGAGGTCGAGCCACTAGAGATGCGTTCTGAGATTTTTCTGGCTCTGTTGTGATGAGGAGAAGGGAACGCCGCGGCGGCGAGTGGCCGTGGGGGTGAAATAGCCGAGACGGCGCGGCGCGTCCGTGGTTTCGGGCTCGGGCGGGCAGGCGGCGCTCACGGGATTGGGTGATTTTGGAGATGCCGTTGCGTGGTTTCCACCGCGTTTACGGCAAGCGGAAGTGGTGGAATTTCAGTTCGCGTTGAGGGGCTGCAGTCCACTAGAACCGAGTCCGGGTTGGGAATTTGCCAATTTGGGGTGTGCTGGTCTGGCATCGGTGACGGGCTAAATTTGATTTGAATTTACAATTCTCGTTCGCAATTCCCGTCATCTCATAAAATTGGTGACAGGCTAAATTTGATTTGAATTTGTTTGCTACAGTTGCTCAAGGAAGAATTATAAATAAAAATGTTGTTCAGAGGAGTACGGGACGGTAGGCATGGTCAGGCTTGTAACACGGGGACGGCAAAGTTGTGAGGTCAAAACGGCGGTCGGTTGGCTAATCGCCGTCCACGATTATTTGCTCCCCCACATCAGTCTTGTTTCCCAAGAAAGGGAGAAACTTGGTGCTGGGTACTCGGGATTCGGGAAGCTGGTTCGCAACTTGCAGAGAAGAAGTGGGAAGAGGCTGACATAGCGAAGCAGTGACGTTCAGGGCCTGTTTGGAACGCAGGAATTTCACAGGAATCACACAGAAATTTCACAGGAATCAGTTTAATTTCACAGGAAAAACGCAGGAATGGGAAAAAAATCCCGCATTCCAAACAGGCCCTCAGTTCAGGTGTTCAGCACATGTACCCTTTGGACTGTGTAGAGCACCACCAACACCACGCATGCTAACACACGGTCTATTTGGGCCTTGTTTAGATGCCACCAAAATTCCAAGTTTTTTCACTCTCTCTCCATCACATCAATTTTTAGCCGCTTGCATAGAATATTAAATGTAGGTAAAAAAAATAACTAATTACACAGTTTAATTGAAAATCACGAGATGAATCTTTTGAGCCTAGTTGGTCCACGATTGGATAATATTTGTCAAATAAGACGAAAGTTGTACTATTCATCGGGTTGAAATTTTTTCAGCATCTAAACGAGGCCTTGGAGCTGTTTCTCCCTGGCTTAAAATAAAAATAAAAAAGCCCACGAACGACGCAATTTCAAGGTAACTTCTTCTCCTTGCGTCCTTTGACGTGGAAGCGGTGGCCACTCGCTATGGGAGAAATCCTCAAGATTCTTCTTCCTCCTTCCCTTCCATGCCTCGTCGGCGCTCATGCCTCCTCCTTGCCGTGGTAGATCCAGCCGAGCTAGAGGATTGGCTCCTCGAGGTGGACGAAACTGGGAGAGGGGCCGTCGACGCCCCCACGCCCTTTTCATCCTCCCCCTCCCCCTCCCCCTCCTTGCAGTAGAGTGGTTGAGATCAGACGAGGGCGCCCTAGGGAGGGGGTGCCAGCGCCCCTACGCCCTCTTCCTCCTCGCTGACGCTCGAGGAAGAAGACCATGTCTGCTGCCATTGGTAGCGGTCCCTAAGTTCTTCTCGCTATAATCGGTCTGCCAAAAGGTAAGATTCTTATCTATGAAATTATTATGGAAGCTAGCAGTGGGGAGAAAGCTAGCTTTAATTCAAAGCGTGATTCAAATAAGTTGTCCCATATAGGACCATAGTTGTTTGAAGAAAAAACAAAGTTACACATAAGCAAGGAAGGCTCGGGCTCTTAGGCCAACACCAAGGCTAGGACACAGTAAAGCTGGCACCCACTGCCTGTCGTTCCCTTCGGCCCGTGTTTAGTTGCCAGGCCAAATTTCAAAAAAGTGCTACAGTATCTATCACATCGATTGCGATATGTATATGGAGCATTAAATGTAGGCGAAAAAAAACTAATTGCACAGTTTGGTTGGAAATCACGAGACGAACGTTTTGAGCCTAATTAGACTATGATTAAACACTAATTACCTAATAAAAACGAAAGTGCTACAGTAGCCTAAAATCCAAAATTCACCCAACTAAACACCCTCTCACTTTCCCCATTTTCATCTCTGGCTTCAGCAACTGCAACTAGTCAGACGAAGCACCCGGTTGCCTCTGTAGGCTGCACTGACAGTCTGTGAGGCCACTGTCTCGCCGCTTTCCCGCATCCGAACCTAGCTGGCCTGACTGAGACATGGCAGAACCGTCTAATTTAATGCCCCTCGAGAGTGCTGTCTTTCATTCCTTAAGGAAAACACTAAATTTTTCAATTCTGTCGGGCACACCTCAGGGAAAAATCCGAAAATCCACATTTTTGCTATCAGGATCATAAATGAGAAAATAAAGCTTACATCATTCTTAACCACTTCTTACATCACTTTTAATACAACATCAGAGTATAATATTTATTATTATAATAACGGAGTGTAATCATATTATCAGAGTTATGAATAATTTAATTTAACAGCGGAATAAAAACATGTTATCAGAATTACAGCGAAAATAAATATTTAGTCATGACATGCTGAAGCATTGATATATAAACTATGACAATAAATTATAAATTTTTTATTTAGAAAACATTTAGTAAGAGTTATAAATGAAAACTATGATCGCAGCGTAAAGAAAATCCTCTCTGAGCCCACCAGGAGATATCCACACACAAGGGTCAGCTCTAGCATCCACCTGTCACCTGCAAAAGAGGGAATAAAACCCTGAGTACTCAATTGTACTCGGCAAGACTTACCCGACAGGAGGAAAGAAAAGACTCTAAAGATATATAAGGCTATCTGGCTTGTGGGTTTATTGCATTTGCAGGAAGCATTACTAAGCGTGCGTCCTTATATTTGATTTTTTATTAATAGCCGTATTGGTTCATTAACTAACCATTCTATGTAAGCACATGTACTACTTTCAAGCATGTGGTAAGCAAACAGATTTTTTTCTTTCCATCTTTCATCTTCTAGTTCGTACTACGGTGCTAGAGTTAAGACAAGTCGTACCGACTCGACGACGATTCGTGAACCAATGTCTCCAGCTGGGTACCCCGAAAACACACGACCCGCTTGTACCCAGGACATAAGCAGGACCAACCCATCACTCTCATGTCCTGGGTGTTCAGGTCTCCGTCCAAATTGGGACTCCAAGCCCCCGCCCCTGAGCCCTGAACTCAGTGCGGTGCAAGGACCTCCTCCACCAAAAAACAAAACCCTGACAGTCAGTTCAGAAAGAGCCGGATCCACGATAAGAGAGCAACAAGTCTTTTAAGCGCCCATACACAAGTATATGTTTGGAATAATAAATCTGTGACTTGCCTAGCGTCTTATGCAACGGTGAAAGCTATAGTTTGGTTTTGGTTAATTGATAAAACCCTAAGTGCTAATCTAGTTTATCAAAGTGATTATGAGATAGGTAGCACTACTCCAAGTGATGAAGCAATGGCGAAGATCATGACGATGGTGATGGCATGGTGATGATCAAATGCTTAAACTTAAAAAGAAGAAAGAGAAAAACAAAAGGCTCAAGGCAAAGGTATAAATAGTATGAGCCATTTTATTTCGATGATCAAGACACTTAGCTAGTGTGATCATATTTAGGTTAGATAGTCGTACTATTAAGAGGGATGAAACTCGTATTGAAATACGATTATCAAAGTGCCACTAGATGCTCTAACTCATTGCATATGCATCTAGGATCTAGTGGAGTGCTAACACCCTTAAAAATGCTTATGAAAATATGCTAACACATGTGCACAAGGTGATACACTTGGTGGTTGGTACATTTGAGTAAGGGTTAGAAACTTCACCGGTGGAGTGTCCGTCCGTAGAGTGCGGACAGTCCAACGGTGCCACCGGTGCCCTATACAGAAAAGATAGGGGTTCACAGAGTGACCGGACGCTGGTGGAGTAGTGACCGGACGCTGGGTTCAGAGTCCGGTCAGTAGCAGTAGTAAGCACACGTCTCGGTCTTGTGACCGGACGCTGGCTGGGTGCGTCCAGTCAGTGCTGACGTACGCTGACATGAGGCGCATAGAGAAAACATTGAGTGACCGGACGCCGGGTGAGTCCGGTCGAGCATGACCGGGCACGTCCAGTCGTGAAATTTCACGTTTGGAACCTTACTGGAAATGACCGGACGCTGGGGTCCTGCGTCCGGTCACTTTCTAACTGACGCGTCTGGTCATCACTTGACCGTTGAGATCGAGCGATCGGCGTTTGAAGCCGATGACACGTGGCAAGCATCGGGCAACCGGACGTTGGGGTCCTACGTTCGGTCGAACTGACCAGAGCGTCCGGTCACCTCGTGTTGTGCCCAATAAAGGGGTACAATGGCTCTATTTTATGGGGGCTTCTATTTAAGCTCCATGGCCGGCTCAAGCTCACTCTCTTAGCCATTTGCATTGACATAGCAACCTTATGAGCTTAGCCAAAGCCCTCCCACTCATCTCCATCATTGTTTCATCATTATTGTGAGATTGGGAGAGAATTCAAGTGCATTGCTTGAGTGATTGCATCTAGAGGCACTTGGCATTCGTGTTTCATTGTGGGATTGACTTGTTATTTTTGGTGGTTGCCACCACCTAGACGACTTGGAGCAGCGATGATCGTTGAGCGGAGGTTGGTGATTGTCTTCGGCTCCGATCATAGTGATTATGAGGGGTCTTGTGCCTTCCTCGGTGGAGAGCCGAAAGGTAACTCTAGTGGATTACTCGTGTCATTGAGTTACCTCACTTGAGGGTAGGTTCTTGCGGTGTCCAGATGTGTGGACGAGGATCGTGCAACATCTCTTAGCCGCCGAACCATCAAGTGTTGGTCGACACAATGGGGACTAGCGTGCTGGCAAGAATTGAGAGCTTGCTTTGTTATTTTAAGTTCATTTAGTGGAGCTCTTTAGAGTAGCAAGATTGAGAGCTCTTAGTGAGTAGCAACATTGTAAGTTGTGTGCCTAGTAATCATTGTAACTAGAATTGTTGGATAGGTGGCTTACAACCCTTGTAGAGCTAGAGCAAGTTTGCATTTCGCTATTTGTCATACTAATCAAATTACTCTAGTTGATTTGTAGATTTTAAATAGGCTATTCACCCCCCTCTAGCCATATTAGGACCTTTCAAACGGCCGGTCCTTAACCGACACAGACAGGGAAAGCAGTGTAACCAAGCTATGCCCCATGTCCGTGGCGACACAACCTCTTACACCCACTAATATCCAAACCATATCCCTACCCGGTCACCATTTTTTCTTTTCACCATTTATATTTTTCAAGTGATAATAATACAGTAATATATTTCCTATCTCTCGTGAGTGACAGGTAATCACTTGACTTCTATCGGAGTACTATAGCATAGCCTCTACACGACCCTATCATACTAGTAAGACTCATAGGATATATATATATATATATATGCAAGTGGGTTTTAATCAACTCCTTAAAACTTAATGCACAAATATAATTTAAACTACAGAAAAGTAGGGGTTATGCACCGGAGCTTGTCGGGTTAAGATATATAACCAAAAGTTAGTATTTGTATCTTCAGATCATCCACACCATCTGAATAGAAAGCCCATCGCATCATCTCCTGGAGAGAATACCATTATACCATCTTCGAATTCTCAATTATCCTTCAATTGGTCTGTTGATCCATCATCGTACCTATATGATATGCATCGATGCAAATGCGTAGATGTAAATAATCAACGACAACCAAAATGCTTAGAAACCCGATCACGCCTCACAAGCTAATGAGCTAGTTCTAACGATGGTCTACGTATCCATGTTGTCGAATAAGACATTATTTCCTAACAATTATTTTAGTTATATAAACTCAAGTTGTTTCTTTATTCTATTCTATCAATTTAATCTTTATTCGTAATAGGACATCATTATCTATCTAGCAAACTAATTATTCTGTAGCTACAAAAACTACAGTGAGTACCTAATATTGTTAGGAGCCTACTATATAAATTTCAGATTTAACAATATTACCAATTCATCACAATAATTCCTACAAATTTATATTTTTATAATATTAAGTACCTTAATTTAATTATATAGCTTTCAAGAATATTATTAAACTATGTGAACAAAATACACTATTGGATGGATCATGATTTTAGAAACTCAACAAAACTAGTTTGGCATTTTTACGATTTTCAATGATTTACTACAAATTTTACAAATTTATTTATGAAACTAAATTAACAATGTCTTCGAACTAACTGGACCAGCAACCACCACTCGACCCAGCGGCAAGGCAGTGGCCCAGCAGCATGGCGCGGCCCATAGGGGCACACGGCCCAGCGCACAGCGCAGCACCAGGCCACCCCAAGTGGCGCAGGCGGTGGCCCAACGTGGCGAACGGCCCAGGCGCATAGGCACAAGTTGGCCCAGCGAGCGGTCCGTGGCGCAGATGGCCCATGTACGGGCGACACCCGTCCGGCCCAAACGGCGCGAACGCGAGCGGTAGTGGCCCAGGCGTGGTGGCGAGCAGGCCGACCCACGCGCGGACGAGCACGGCCCACGTAGCCAGGGCCAGACGGCGGCGACGTTTTAGTGATTAGGCCCTTGAGCTTTCTCTAAATCAAGTAAGCCTTTACATGTAAACGTATGAGTCAAGCACTTTTTGCAAAATGAACATGGTAAAGCATCCTATTTGCGTTCAAGTCCTTTTCTACCTTAAAACAAAGCATCGTAGGGAAGTCATCGTAGTCGCGCTCAGTGATGGCGACGCCGCACGGGGCGTGGTAGTGGAGACGGAGCGGCGTGGGGAGGTGCGCGGCCACAATGACGACAGAACTGTCGGCTCCCAGCGCGGGTCCCTCCGCGACCCCAAGGCATCCGTGGCACGACCAGAGGCGGTGCCACGCGCCAGGACCATGCGCAGCGGCAGCCATAGCGCAGAGCAGAGGAGCGCCGGGGTGAGGTGATACGACGGCTAGTGGAGATGCAGCGACGGCGGGGGCGAGACGCTGTGACTACGGGCGTGCGCCGCGACGGAGACGCGGCGCGGGATCCGGGCGCACCTACATGCAAGACGACCGGCGACATCAGCGCGCCGTGACGTGGAAGGGGCAGCGGTTCTGCACGACCGTGGGGACAGGCACATGCATGCGAAGGGCGGCGCTGGCAGGGCGGACGACGGTGAGGGAAGGCGTGGGGCACCAACAGCTCTGGTGTGGACGATGCGGGAGGTACGGTAGGCTGCAGGAACAACGCGGTAGTGGAGGGCACAGGAGCGGCTGTGGCTTGGCAGGTGGAGCTACGCGTGGCTCGGTGAGTGGGAGGAGAGCAGCGGCGCTCCTAGGCACAGTGTGGACGACAGCGAGGCGGTCGGCGGGGTGCGGCAGCAGGACTTGCGCTCGCTCGCGATGCGCCCTGATAGCGGGCATGGCCACCGTGGGGAAAAGGGAAGGCAGTGCGGCGGGCACGGGAGGAGCGACGCTGAGAGGAAAAAGGAGGGCAGCGCTGCAGAGCAGAAGTAGCACTTCTCCACGAATTCGGTCATGGCGACGACGACGCGCGGAGCTACGGAGGAGCAGGGGAAAAAAGCAAAAGCCGGGACTGTCGGACCGGCGCGGGTCGAGGGACAACCACAGCAGGGCGTGACGATGGCGCGACCAGCATTGGGACTCAGTGCTCTCGCGCACTGTGGCCGTTCGAAGGCGGCCGGAAGGTAGGGGAAAAAGGGAGGGAAAGCGGGATAGGTCTAGCACGGCCTGACCTCATCGTTGGCGCGACACGACTGCGGAAGGGACAGCACAGCACAGGCAGAGGCAGACATCACATAGAGGAAAGCAAGGAGACTCATGTGGTTTGCCACCAATTTCAAGCACGCCAAAGGAAATAGGATGGGACGACATAATGCGGCCAGTAGCGGCGAGCGCAGGAAGGTGAGGACACAGTGTGGGCAGGGGCAGAACCACATGCTCTCATAAAATTCAGATACGACACAAGCGAGGGAGAGAAGACAGGAGCGCAGGCTAACCGACGCGCCAGGATGCAGAGCCACGGCGGGAGACGAGACGGTGCAATTTTGCAAAGCAAGGCGAGTATGCTAAACACCGCGTTAGGAAAAGCAAATGAAGCTGCTACACTATCTCTCGTCTATTATGTGCTTCCCAAAATAAACACGTGAGTATATAAATATATATTATTCTATTTATTAATGAATTTTATTTTATTTATAAAAGTTGCTTTTCGTGCTTAATCTAACAGAACAAACCGTTTGCTAGGATCATCGTTCGATATTCCTAAATATCTTTATGCGCTGAGTAATTTAACTTGAGCATTTATTTGAGTCCACGAAATTAAGTCACATAGGATTCGCTTATCGCATCAAGTACATTTTAAATAAAAAATTGCGAGAAACTTGTTTAGAAAATTTTACTTAGGCCTAAATCATGGTGCTAAACAAGAGCGTAATACCAGGGGTGTTACAATCATCCCCCCTTAAAAAGAATCTCGTCCCGAGATTCCAGGAAGAACCAAAAGAGGGGAAACATGATTACATTACATAGATCAGGGATTACACGAAAGATTACACGACTTCGAATGTTAAACCACACAGGGATCTTGGGATATATGGTTAAGAGCAACCTAATACAACTGAGACTTAATCTAGGAGTCGAGATAGATGAGGGCAATGGATAAACAACAAGATAATGAGTATCCAAAACATGGCATGAGTCCAACAGATCCAGAAACATGAGACTGCGAAGTCAAACATCGTGATCCCTAAGATTGACTACCCAAAGGGAACTTGAACTTCTTCGACAAACCGGATCCTTTCTTCTCCTTAGATTACACCATAACCTCAGACCGACGAATCTAGTTTCACAATGTTGACTGGATTTCGTAACTCTACTCCGAATGCGAGGGGAATGGGGGAAGAAGAAGAGCAAGAACCAAGGGTATTTTATAGAGGCGAATGGAGGTGGGGCACAACACACTAGAAGTGGAGGTGGCATGGACAAGATACATAAACTGTTCATGCAGTGGGGATAACACGGCCATGGTGCGCTCCCTACACAAGTGAGCGGATGAGAAATAAAGGAGAGGAGATAAGAGGGTATGCTTGATGAGGGAGGCGTGCGGGTGACCATGTTCCCAAAAGAAGAAAGAAAGGAGAGGGAAGAGGGGGTCCAGTACGGGGACGAGGTGTGAGAGTTGAGAGCCGACCGGATACTGGGAAAAGGAGAAATGCACAGTGCACAAAGACGGTGAGTGCGGCACGATGCCGTGGCCACATGAGAACAGGGAGCTAAGGGCCCGATATAGACAGCGTTCGTAGGGCATGCAGCGAAATGACCCAGCATGCGTAGCGCGGTCAACTAAACATAGGGCTTGGGACATGATGTCCACTCAGGCTTTTCCAAACACTCCCTACTACCCAAGACTAACTTCCTTACTACTCTTCTTTTTCTTTCCTTTACTCGACCACATCCGTCTTTCATGTAGACTAAGACCATGTCATACTTTCTTCCTCCAAAACCACCTCCTCTTGCTTACCATGAGAGAACACTATGTCATCAACCTATTGTGGATTTCCCATTTGAACACCTAGATATTTCCAAGGAAAATTATTTTGTAGCAAAAACAGTATGGCAGTGTAACTTGGTAAAGGTACTTGGTTAACAACCTCGATACCAGCGTGTGCCGAGCAACGTCACCATGTGGCAGCTGTTCCACAGGGAGCCCTCGGTTTTGTCGTGGCACCATAAGCTATTAACCAGACAACTACTACCAACTTACACGCCATGAAGGCAGTGGGGTCATAGACCACAGAGTAAAGGGAGTATTGCAAGGGAAAATTCAAACAACAAAGGTTCCCTTCACAACAAGGGATAAGGAATTTAAATCCAACGGCAGATTTGTTTTAAAGAGATTCAAGTGTTCTACTGGGACATCCATAATTAGTCGATACAGCGTCCAATATTCTCTAATCACGACTAGTTTGCTGATATCTGAATGGCAACTTCTCTTGTATCCCGCTTAATATCGCCTTGAAAACTTTAAGCACGTCTAATGGGACTTAAAGTAGATGGACACAATAAACACAGCAAAATAAACAAAATGCATATTCTAACGATCTTATACGGGTACAACGTACATGCATTCAGTCTCTGATTCACGACACAACATTCACCTTCCCTACGTCGGACGATCTCAACGATTATGGACGACAACAATGGCAAGAGTACAATATCGGAGAACATCGACGAAGAACACTACTACTACGGGTACAACATCCCAAGGCAACTAATCTACTCGGGACCACACATCTTCATTTATGGGGCTCGGCGGATTCTTCTACCACCCTGGCTACGGATCTACATCTTCTCGTGGCAATGGCTGAGTGAGAGGAATCAAGGGCTCAACTTCTGACACTTTATGAGGGTGGAGGTGCTGGCGGCACTGCAACACCAGTTCTCCTTCTCTTTGGCGGGTGGATAGGGATCCCTTCCAAGATCAGGGCATCCTGCCTTTCAGCAGCTAGCGTCCTCCTCTTGGCCCTGGTGACAAGATAGGCCTCCCGTAGCTGATGGACATGCCGATCTTTAGCCTCCTTCAGAGCTTTCGACATGGCAATCTCTTGGCTCTCAGCAGCTGCAGCACTAACATGCGCTTCAGTGAGCTGCACCTTGAGCATTCGGGTGAAGATCTTGGCTTCCTCGGCTCGATAGAGGCAGAAACTCAGTTCCAAGGCTATCCGGCCATACTGCTCATCCAGAGTAAGTAGGTACATGGTCAAGTGCACCATGGTTGGACTATCTTCTTGCGCATCTTGCCCTTGCAACGCCTCCATGCGAGCCCTCTATGCCCACCGATTCTTGTCTAATGGTGGAAAGAATCTCATGGGGGTACGGGCAATGGGCTCCTCATAGATCTGGCAAAGGTACCGCAAGGCTTTGCTGGCCACAACCTGGTAGGTGTCGATGAAGCTAAACCCGGTTGTGGTCACACTCCAGGCTTCAGTGAGGTCGGGGAACTCTTCACTCTTCCTGATATAGACGGTAACCCCACACCGCTCGGTGCTATGCTCCACATACTCACAGCCCTCATACTCAGGACGATCTTTGACTCTGAGCTTTTGCAAGGTGGCATGCAGGATTCTAGAAAAACCCTCAATGTTCAGGCAGTAACTACTAACCCAGGCTCCTGCCATCCCTAGCGGTGGTGGTGAGGAAGGCTGGGCGAAAAGCTAGCTCAAAGGAAATCTAAGCGAGCTAAAGTGTGTCGAGTGGTTGTACCAAGGGCTAAGTCAGGCTCTGCTTATAAATGCGGAGCGATCTATGGTCCTGGTGCGGTCCGCCAGGGTTCCCGAGTGGGATCACTATGATGAATCGACCAAATTCCACGCGTTCGAGGCGGGCGACGTGCGATACCATTACTGACTAGTACGACTGTAGGGCAAGGGTCCGACAAGAGTGCAGAAAAGGGGTATGGGGAGACGTAGGTCATGATAGGCATGAACCACGGGCGAACGCGGAGCACGAAGCCACAGTGCAGACCTAACTCTAGAATAGTAACGAGTTAGTCGTGCACAATACGACACGCATGACATCTAAGGATGGCGTATCTTCCAGCAATACGACACTATAATGCACAAATAGGATATGCATGAATGCACGTCCTATACATTCTTTCACTGTTGCCAACATATAGGGCAACCGTTCTCAAATTTTTGGCACATCGTTCTCTCCCTGTAGCTAGTCGATACTATCGGACTATGCTTGAGTCAGTGTACCTGTAGAAAAGTTGATTAAGCCTACCTAAGTCAGCAGAGTGCCATCTATCCTGGATATATAACCATAGTAATAGGACTACTTATATAACTTCGCATAAAACATTCTAACTTTTTGAAAATCATTTGTTGTCAAATTTTATTTAAGAAAATGTTTTCGTAGCTTTATTTTTTCATTTATGCTTTAATACCACTTGTGGTAGAACCGCCTAATCTAATGCTTTCCGGGAGTGCTCGTCTTCCATTAGACACTAAGCACTCAAGTGAGAACACCAAATTTCTCGGTTCCGTCGGGCACATCCCAAGGGAGAACCCAAAAATCCACATTTTTGCCATCAGAATCACAAATGAGAGAATAAAGCTTACATCATTCTTAACCATTTCTTACATCACTTTTAATACAATATCAGAGTATAATATTTATTATTATAACAGTGAAATGCAATTATATTATCAGTGTTATGAACAATTTAATTTAACAGCGGAATAAAAACATCTTATCAGAATTACAGCGGAAATAAATATCTACTCATGACATGCCGAAAGATTGATATATAAACTATGACAACAGATTATAAAATTTTTATTTAGTAAACATTTAGTAAGAGTTATAAATGAAAACTATGATCGCAGCGTAAAGGAAATCCTCTTTGAGCCCACCAGGAGGTATCCACACACAAGGGTCAGCTCTAGCATTTACCTATCACCTACAACAGGGAGAATAAAACCCTGAGTACTAAATTGTACTCAGCAAGACTTACCCGACAGGAGAAAGAAAAGACTCTAAGGATATGCAAGGCTATCTGGCTTGTGGGTTTATTGCATTTGCAGAAAGCATTACTAAGCGTGCGTCCTTATATTTACTTTTTTATTAATAGCCGCATTGGTTCATTAACTAACCATTCTATGTAAGCACCTATACTACTTTCAAGCAGGTGGTAAGCAATTAGATCTCCTTTTCATTCCATTTCATCTTTCAGTTCTTACTACGGTGCTAGAGTTAAGACAAGTCGTACCGACTCGGTGATGATTCGCGAACCATTGTCCCCAGCTGGGTACCCCAAAAACACACGCTCCGCTTGTACCCAAGGCACAGCAGGACCAACTCATCACCCTTCTGTCCTAGGTGTCTAGGTCTCCGTCCAAATTAGGACTCCAAGCCCCCGCCCCTGAGTCCCAGACTCAGTGCGGTGCAAGGTCCTCCTCCACCAAAAAACAAAACCCTGACAGTCGGTCCAGAAAGAGCCGGATCCACAATAAGAGTGCAACAAGTATTCCAAGCGCCCATACACAAGTATGTGCTTGGGATAATAAATCTGTGACTTGCCTAACGTGTTATGCAATGACCGGTCCTTAACCGACACAGACAGGGAAAGCAGTGTAACCAAGCTATGCCTCGCGTCCGCGGTGACACAATCTCTTACACCCACCAATACCTAAACCATATCCCTGCCCGGTCACCATTTTTCCTTTCCACCATTTATATTTTCCAAGTGATAATAATACAGTAATATATTTCCTATCTCTCACGAGTGACAGGCAATCACTCGACTTCTACCGGAGTCCTATAGCATAGCCTCTACACGACCCTGTCATACTAGTAAGACTCATAGGATATATATATATATATATATATATATATATATATATATATATATATATATATGTATATATATATATATGCAATTGGGTTTCAATCAACTCCTTAAAACTTGATGGACAAATATAATTTAAACTGCAGAAAAGTAGAGGTTATGCACCGGGGCTTGTCTGGGTAAGATATATAACTAAAAGTTAGTATTTGCATCTTCAGATCATCCACACCATCTGAATAGAAAGTCCATCGCATCATCTCCTGAAGAGAATACCATTACACCATCTTTGGATTCCCAATTATCCTTCAATTGGTCCGTTGATCCATCATCGTATCTATATGATATGCATTGATGCAAATGCATAGATGTAAATAATCAACGACATCCGAAATGCTTAGAAACGCGATCACGCCTCACAAGCTAACGAGCTAGTTTTAACGCTGGTCTACGTATCCATGTTGTCGAATAAGACATTATTTCCTAACAATTATTTTAGTTATATAAACCCAAGTTGTTTCTTTATTCTATTCTATCAATTTAATCTTTATTCGCAATATGATTATGTATCTAGCAAACTAATTATTCTGGAGCTACAAAAACTACAGTGAGTACCTAATATTGCTAGGAGCCTACTGTACAAATTTTAGATTCAACAATATTACCAATTTATCACAATAATTCCTACAAGTTTATATTTTTACAATATTAAGTACCTTAATTTAATTATATAGCTTCCAAGAATATTATTAAACTATATAAACAAAATACACTATTGGATGGATCATGATTTTAGGAACTCAACAAAACTAGTTTGGCATTTTTACGATTTTTCTATGATTTACTACAAATTTTACAAATTTATTTACGAAACTAAATTAACAATGTCTTCTAACTAACTGCACCGGCAACCACCACTCGACCCAGCAGTCAAGGCGGTGGCCTAGCAGCGTGGCGCGACTCACAGGGGCGTGCGGCGTAGGCCCAAGCGGCGTAGGCGGCGGCCCAACGCGGCGAACAGCCTAGGCGCGTAGGCACAAGCCGGCCCAGTACGCGCTCCGTGGCGCGGACGGCCCATGCATGGGCAACACCCGTCCGGCCCAAACGGCGCGGATGCAAGCGGGAGTGGCCTAGGTGCGGCGGCGAGCAAGCCGGCCCACATGCGCGACGAGCGTGGCCCACGCAGCCAGGGCCAGACGGCGGTGGCATTTTAGCGATTAGGCCCCTGAGCTTTCTCTAAATCAAGTAAGCCTTTACATGTAAACGTATGAGTCAAGCACTTTTTGCAAAATGGACATGGTAAAGCATCCTATTTGCGTTCAAGTCCTTTTCTACCTCAAAACAGAGCATTGCAGGGAAGTCGTCGTAGTCGCGCTCGGTGATGGCGACGCCACACGGGTCCCTCCGTGACCCCAAGGCGTCCGCGACACGGCCAAAGGCGGTGCCAGGCGCCGGGACCATGCACAGCGGCGGCCGTAGCGCAGAGCAGAGGAGCGCCGGGGTGAGGTGAAACGGTGGCTGGTGGAGATGCAGCGACGGCGGGCGCAAGATGCTGCGACTGCGGGCGCGGCCACAACGGAGACACGGCGCGGGATCCGAGCGCACCTGCACGCACGACGGCTGACGACTTCGGCCCGCCGCGGCACAGAAGGGGCATCGGTTTTGCGTGACCGTGGGGACACGTGCACGCACGCAAAGGGCGTTGCTGGCAGGGCAGACGACGATGAGGGAAGGCGTGGGGGCACCGACAGCTCCGGTGCGGACGGCGCGGGAGGTGTGGTAAGCTGTAGGAACGGCGCGACAGTGGAGCACTACGGTATGAGCGCGGCTGCGGCTTGGCAAGTGGAGCTGTGCGTGGCTCGGTGAGCCGAAGGAGAGTTGCGGCGCTCTAGAGCGCGGTGCGGACGACAGCGAGGTGGCCGGCGGGGTGCGGCAGCAGGACGTGTGCGCGCTCGCGGTGCGCCCTGACAGCAGGTGTGGCCACCGTGGGTAAAAGAGAAGGCAGTGCGGCGGGCACGAGAGGAGTGGCGCTGAGAGGAAAAAGGAGGGCAGCGCTGCGGAGCGGAAGCAGCACTTCTCCACGGATTCGGTCATGGCGACGATGGCACGCGGAGCTACAGAGGAGCAGGGGGAAAAAAGCAAAAGCCGGGATTGCCGGACCGGCGCGGGCTGAGGGACAGCCACAGCGGGGCGTGATGATGGTGCGGCCAGCAGCGGGACTCGGTGCTCTCACGCGCTGTGGCCAGGCGACGGCGGCCGGAAGACAAGGGAAAAAGGGAGGAAAAGAGGGACAAGTCTGGCATGACCTGGCCTCATCGTTGGCGCGACGCGACTGCGGAAGGGACAACACAGCACAGACAGAGGGTGACAGCAGACAGAGGAAAGCAAGGAGACTCCACCAATTTCAAGCACGCCAAAGGAAACGGGATGGGATGGCACAATGCGGCCAGTAGCGGCGAGCGCAGGAAGGTGAGAGGACACAGCGTGGGTAGGGGCAGAACCACGTGCTCTCATAAAATTCAGATACGACGCAAGCGAGGGAGAGAAGATAGGAGCGCAGGCTAACCGACGCACCGGGATGCAGAGCCACGGCGGGAGATGAGACGGTGCAATTTTGCAAAGCAAGGCGAGTATGCTGAATACCGCGCGAGGAAAAACAAATGAAGCTACTGCGCTATCTCTCGTCTATTACGTGTTTCCGAAAATAAACACGTGAGTATATAAATATATATCGTTCTATTTATTAATGGATTTTATTTTATTTATAAAAGTTGCTTTTCGTGCTTAATCTAACAGAACAAACCGTTTGCTAGGATCGTCGTTCGATATTCCTAAATATCTTTACGCACTGAGTAATTTAACTTGAGCGTTTATTTGAGTCCACGAAACTAAGTCACACGGGATTCGCTTATCGCATCAAGTACATTTTAAATAAAAATTGCAAGAAACTCGTTTAGAAAATTTTACTTAGGCCTAAATCACGGAGCTAAACAAGATCGTAACACCAGGGGTGTTACCACCGGCCATCGTGGAGCGTTGGGAAGGCCTTACAGCCTGTTCACTTGGTCGTGTTTGGTTTATAAGTCGTATTTTTTCAGCTAGCGAACAATATTTTTCTCTCAAACCAAATCAGCCAACAGTAATTTCAGCCATGGCTTATCAATCAAACAAGCCCAAACGAACAGGGGAACAGGGCATTAGCCTCCAAATGCATATTACAGATCCAATTTTAATGAAGGTCCCACAACTTTGGCCTCCAACTAAGGCCCCGTTCGCTTGGCTGAAGTTGGCTGAAAAAACAAGCGAAAATACTGTTCCAGCTGAATTGTTGTTTGAGAAAAACACTGTTCCAGCTGAAAAAGAAGCCGAACAAGTCGGATTTTAAGACAAGCGAATGGGGCCTAAAAAGTCATTTTTGAACACCATAGATCATCTTCAATAGCTTTTTTAATTCACTGTCTAAGTTATCATTTAAAGAATCATTTGAATAAGAGAATTGTTATCTCTCAACCTGTTCTTTTGGCTCCCTCTAGCAGCCGAAGTTGTGCCCATCGATCTCCCTCTCTCTGGCTTGTGATATGCCTGTGCGCGCTCGGCTTGGTTGCGCGACGGGTGGGGGCCGGAGGTGGGCTGGTCAAGCGGCGCTGCGAGGGGGGCCAACGGCGGCAGATCGACCGGCGCCAGAGTGGGGAGCAGGCGGCGGCAAATCGACCGACGCCAAAGTGGGAAGCGGGCGGCACGGTGGGTAGGGCCCGAAGGCAGGCGGGTCGAGCTGCGAGTGGGGGCCGGCGGCGGCAGATCGACCGGTGTCGAAGTGGACAAAAGCGGGCGGCGGCTAGTTGAGCGGCGCAGCCTCTGTCGCGGCCGCGCTGCTTGTTTTTCACTAGCGTTCAGGCGAGGGATAAGGTCAGGGGAGGGTGGGTCCCGCCACATTTTGTGAACAATTTGTAATTTGTTCTGAAATTTGTGAATAATTTGTGAACAATTTGACATATATTTCTCTGACATCTGGATTTCATAGAAATAATTTGTATTTTTTATGAAAATTTAGCATATATTTGTGTTATTCCCAGATTACATGAGTCTATCAAATAAGTTACACCTGATGAAATCATTGTAAATATAGTAATAAGATAGTGTAATATAGCTAAAAGATAGCGTAAATACATGGGCAAAATTCAGATGTTCGGGGGAGTTAAAACAACTAAATGTTACTGAGACAAATCCTTGAATAAAAAACATGTTCTCTATATTTTTTCACCGTCCAATAACTTCTCTATCTTATGCAAACACTTTGCAGAGCTAGCCTTACTTATTATATTTGACTAGCGATAAACCAAGAATAGAGGATGACATTATTTAAAAATCTAGCTGAAAAAATTCTTGGAGTGTTTCACTAAAATCTCTACTATCTATACGGAATGATATAATAAAGATGCTCTTACAAAAGGGATATATCCACCACGATATGAGTGTCACAATTTTTTTTAAGAAAACAAGAAAAATCAAGATCTTTGTTACATTATTTAAAAACTGCCATTGGTACTTATACTAGGTATTTTTTCTTTCTGATTTTTACTTACCATTAATTTAAGGATATTTAGTAAAATCAGGTACCATGGTAATTGCCTTTAATTTATCTTTCTATCTCACATGCACGGTGGCAGTTGGTGTGTTTATCAAGGGAGGAAGCAGTCAGTTGACTCTCTTTACGGCGATTTCGACCTCTTCTTTTGGTTTGTTCTATTGCAATGTCTAGCATCTTCATTACTCCGTTCTCATGGCGAAGGTTCGTAAGCCTCTATTCTTTCGAGGTTCCTCTAACCGATGTTTTTTTAGTGGGTACTAGATCTATTGTCAGCGGCGAGTGAATTTTACGGTCTTTAAAGCCTTGCATGGTGATGGTGTTTGCAGATGTCCCTTTGCCTTGTTATCTTTTCAGTGTATTTTTATATCTTCGATAGACAATGGACTGATCAAAGAAAGAAGATGACCGTTTTAATGTTCAATGTACTCTTATTTTTTAAGGTCATTTTGTGTCAAGCTGTCCTTTTATACAAGCTATTGTTTTTCTTGATATATCAGATACGGGATACTCTCTTTAATGTCTTTCTACAAAAAGATCTCGACGCCCACACAGGACTACCTGCCTCCACCTGCTAGCCTCTTTCTCCATATCGTCGCTCTCATCCTCCTCGCCTGTGTCGAGATCAGCGATGCCACCCGCCGTTGGCTTGTACCACCTCATCCGATAAGACCTAGTCGACGCCTCGAGCTTGGCTCATGCGCCACAGTCCATCCGCCAAAGCTACCGACAGTCAACTCAGTGGTGTAGAGCAGTCACGGGCCGCTTGACTTGGGAGGTCCAGCCACCCTAACCACCATCATCTATTGCGAGAGTTCGTCGCAAAGGCATGAGCCTGTCACGCTGGATGCAAAAGAGCTCACTGAGCCTGGCTCCTGGGAAACGAGTTTCATTTCCGCTTCCCGCTAGCCTAGCTCGCTGGATGCGAGGGGGCTCCTTGCTAACAATGCCATGAGTACATGCCTAGTATACATTAAGTGATATTAGTGCATTGAAGAGGTAATTAAGACCTAATAAGAAAATTTAGACATTAACTACTTTTATCTTACATATTTTATCCCACACGACGTATCCTTTGGCCACAAGAGGTCTTGCTTGTCTGTTGCATTTGTACAAAAGAACCAACGATGGATAGAATATCCTAGATACGGAAATTTCTAGATCCAGAAACACCAAATCGTGCACATTTTGGCAGGCAGTACGATGGGCATGTGTCGGTGTGATCTATCACCTGAAGGCGTGTCAAGATAGAAATCCTAAATTTTTCTTCAAGCATTTGGTTGATGAGGACGACCACTTTGAAGGTATTGTTCTGGTTTGATAGTCAATCCCGCCTTGACTATGAAACTTTTGGTGATATTGTTCTCTTTGGAAGCACTTATAGATCCAATCAATACAATTTACCCTTTATGCCTTTTGTTGGGTTTAATCACCATCGAAGCACTATTATCATTTTTTATCTGGAACTATTTCTCATGAAACAAGTGAGGCGTATGAGTGATGTTGTGAACTTTTCCTGCTGCCATGTCCGAGAAGCATTTGATATCTGTGATCAGTGATGGAGTCCTTGCAATATTAGGGTGTTTGGCTAAATTCTAATAATATGATGGGCGAATGCATGGTATATTGAACACAACATATATAGTACGTAGTTTGCATGATAATACGGTCTTAGGAAGAATTCAGGACTATTTCTATATGATTATTGTTCTATATAGAAGAGCTTGAAAAGAAATGGATAGAGTTTTTAAAGATGATCGAATAAAGTTATTAGAGAGGAGTCAGTGGTTGCATCAGATGTATTAGATGCGGAACCTGCATATCAAGTGAGGTTTTATTTTTGTCTCGCAAAAAAAAAGCGAGCTATTGTTTTCTTAGGGATTGAGGAGTAATTGGCGGAGGGAGGGCCTAAACTCAACATTGCATACCCATCTTGATGGTAAAATATCGCTATATACATGCTACAACACTATGAGCACTGCCTATCAGCAGTGTGCATAAATGAGCTGAAATTGGACATTTTAGCATTGTAGTCGATTTCACTTAGAGTTAGATGGTACAAAACTTGACAAAGATGTTGCACAAGTGTTCACTCCTACAATCTCTAAGGCCTTGTTTAGATGTCATCCAAATTCCAAGTTTTTTCACTCTCTCTCCATCACATCAATTTTTAGCTGCTTGCATGGAGTATTAAATGTAGGTAAAAAAATAACTCATTACACAGTTTAGTTGGAAATCACGAGATGAATCTTTTGAGCCTAGTTGGTCCACGATTAGACAATATTTGCCAAATAAGACGAAAGTGGTACTATTCATCGGGTTCATTTTTTTTACAATCTAAACGAGGCCTAAGTTGCATTGGTTAAATGGAGCATAGATGATGTAAGCAATTATGTAGCCAACAAGATACTGGATAGGCATGATTCGACTGCGTACATTGTGGCTAATAAGGACATAAGAGAGATGAAGTTCCATGGGAATTGTGAGTTATATGGTGCTGATTGATCCAGCTGAAAAGGATGTTACAAGTCTGTTGAAGCCCTAGGCTGTCCGGCTTTTATCTATATTCAACAATCTATACACCTAAAATATACCTATGGGTATCGTCTGCGCAGGATCACCTCGCCCCGCTCCTGCGCGTCGTCCCGCTCTGGTGGAGTCCGCGTCGACTATGGATCCCGCAGGAGATCATGCGTACGTAGCACCTTCCATGGTTGCAACGTGCCCACATGCATACGTTGCAAGCAAGATGCATGCTCACATGCAATATGGTTTTGTTTCACGTACGTACAACGTACTAACCTGTATAATCAAGAGATAGAGTTTGGCCCTGAAAAAAGTTTGTCCCTTGAAAAAACTTAGTCTCTCGACCGACGGCGTCAAGTCCAATCAGCACCCACGTCGCCTGTACTTACAGTTCTGGAGGAGGTAGTCGATGAACAGGCACGTTACTAGATGCCCCATCGTCCGGCATACATTGGCCCGCATAAGGCCTGCATGTCTCCATGGCGGTGGTCGGAGATGGCGAAGATGAGGAGGAGTTGACCAGAGACGCCTTCAAAGACAAGGAGGTGGTGGCCAGAGACGTTGTTGACGACGGTGCAGAGGATGAAGAGGAGGTGCAGCGTATGTACCGGTAACTATCAGCGAATTAAGTTGCCCTTGTGGAGCTTCATGGCTGCGAGGGGCGTACGCGAACGTAAACAACGAGAAAAAAAACCAAATCCTCATGGAAGAGGAACTCCAACCTGAAAAAGAGGACAAGGGCCTAGAAAGTAGATGAAAGATAACATGATTCCATATAAAAAAAACTAAAAAGGAAAAAAATAGTGAATATCTCCATAAATTTAGAAATAGTGTAGGGTTCCAATATAAATTTATGCATTAGTTTTTTATTATTTTCTAAAAATAATCAAATTTGTCATCGTAGATGCGCTACGAGTAAAAATATGGCCCTCGTGCAACGCACAGGCATATATCTGGTCATCAAATATTTTCAACAACCTCAACTACTTGTGATTTGACGTCACATAGCCTCAACAAGAGTACAATAGAAAATAAAATTTACATAAACAACATGGATTGACACAAACTACCACAGCACGTATCTTTCAACTAGACACAGGTGAGCTTTAAACAATTGAGGAGAGGAGCATAGCTAGAGCAAGAACATTTAGTACAACAATCAAAGCGAACTAACAATACATAAACACCTTGTCTTTCATGCCAATTTACTTGATACAGTAGAGGTGAGACCGTGAGCTCACAACCTTCAATCTCACCTGTCCCTTGAGCCTTTTTATGCGATCTCATACTGCTGACGGTAGCAGCCTGGGTACTGGATGAGCCATTAGTGGCACGGCACGCTGTAGCAGCAAGGTGAAGGCCTCCTCCATGTTCAGCTTGTCTGGTGTCTTCTCCTGCCTGGCAACTCCCAATCAAATGCGTGCACCAGAGTGGCGCTAGGTTAGTGTGACCATCCGCAGCCCCCAGCTGAGGCCCGGCGCATATCCTCCGGCCAGCGCCAAATGGTATAAGCCCGAAGTCGCCTCCTTTGACATCCACATCCGAATGCGATCCACCTGCCAGGAACCTGGCAGGGCGGAACTCCAGCGGGTCAGGCCACAGGGCGGGGTCGCGGGCAATGCCCCACACATTGACTAGCAGCTCGCAGCCCTTGGGGATGCGGTAGCCGGCAACCTCACACTCCTCGGCAGCCATGCGAGGAAGGGAGAGGGGTGTCGATGGGTGCAGACGGAACGTCTCCTTAATGACCGCGTTGAAGAAGGTGAGGTGTCGGAGGTCTGACTCAGTGACCAACCTTCCGCGACCCACAACAGCATCCAGCTCCTTTTGTGCCTGCCTGAGGATGTCCGGGTGGCGGATCAGCTCGGCCAGCGACCACTCCACTATGGTTGATGTGGTGTCGGTCCCTGCTACGAACAGGTTCTGGCGTGTCCGGGAGTCATGCATGAACAATAGACACAATGATTATATACTCTCTTAGCTTCATTACAAGTTATTAGTAGTTTTAGCTTTGTACTGAGTTTTTAACCAATCTAGAAAAATATACAAATATCTCCATCATCACATAAGATTTATTACTGTGAATTATATTTAACCAGTCCATTTATTTTATAGTGTAGATATTAGTAACTCGGTCAAATAAACAAGTTTGTCGACTTTTTTTTTTTTGAAACTAACAAGTTTGTCGACTTAGTACAAATAAAAACAGACTTTCAATTTCACTGAAGGGAGTATTATATAATAATGGCAGAAAAAAAACATATGATGGTATGCCGCGTTATCTACTCGTCACATCGCTATATATTGGGTTCGGATGTTGCAATCAGATCAGATAAAGCTCGATTACAGGCCATTTATCATCGACAGCCGAAAGCAGTAGATAGCTGGTCATTTTGGTACCGTGAAATAGAGACTGGACAACTCTCTGATGCGCACCTACCTCTACCTGAAAGGGTTAGTCTTTAGAGGTGCAAGAGGCACAAGTTAGCACGACTGGGACCCCAAAATCCCATTCCCATCGACCATCGTCCAACTCGTCATCTAATTTCCCTTTCGAAAACGTAAATATCTTCTCCGTCCCCTTCCTAGCCTTTCGCTCCCAATGTATATACTTCCTTTTCGAGCCCAAAAAATGTCACGCCCTACTCAAGTGGTTCTCATATAGCGTGTTAACTTACTTGGTCAATTAAATTATCTTGAACCTGACTTGCATATATTGCTCTCCAATCCAAATTACAAGACAGACTTTTCTAGATATATTTTTTTATGTATCAATCTAGACATAGTGTATATTTAAGTGCAACAAAATTATGTATTTAGAAAAAACAAAATACCTAGAGTGGACGGAGTAACTTTTATAATTTGGAATGGATTTTTGAATAAGACGAGTGGTCAAACTTGTGGTAAAAAAGTTAAATAAATTATAATTTGGAACGGATTTTGTAGGTTTTTATTCAAAATGACTAGAGTTGATATTGATTATTTAGCAAAGGATAACATATTGTAAGAGAAATTAAGAAACAAAGTCTATCTCATGACTTTTTAACCAAACTAGGATTATCATTCCTAACGAAGGCAGTCACGTCCACCTCACGTGTCTTCTTCGTGTGGTAGTGAAGAGAGATGTTAGGACTCCCAATGCAGAAACCATCATAGTTTCTATGGACATTAATTATACTGCCATCTAAATGTTTTGTTGATGTGACAAGGTAATTATCGGAGAGAGAGCAAAAATCATAGAAACCGGGTCTAACGTCTCGTTCGGCTTGCTGAATCTTGGCTGAAATTGGGTGAAAAACACTGTTCTGACTGAAATGTTGTGAGAGAAAAACACTGTTTTGGCTGAAAAAAAAAGTCGAATAAGCCGGATATAGGGTAAGCCGAAGGGGGCTATTAGAAACCATGTCTACACAAGAACCAAGACATGAAGGAATGTGATTGGTAGAGAATAGGGAGAGAATGTATGTGATTGGATAAAAAAAATTGTTCGGTAGAAACTATTCATTAGGATCATGATTTCTATACGTAGTAGTGCATATATAAATTAATAGGTATAAAAACTATACGTAGTTTCTAGTATTGGGACTGCTGACGTCTTATTACCTAGGTATATGCGATTACTGCTGGTATAAATACCGTCGGCTATTGTCTTTGCGTGAAGCAATACCGTGTAGTACCCCTCCGTTCCAAAATGATAAACATATTTAGTACATAATAATATATATTAAGATCCCTCGACCAGGAATAATTTGCTGGACGCTCAGCTTCTCACGCACTGTTCAATACTGTCTGTGTCACTGTGCAAACACTATTAGGCACTTCATGCACTGATGCACTTGTTATGGGACGGAGCGATTACGCGCTCTGCTCCAAACTTCATTATTCCTTCTTTTTTCACGAATTTATAAACTTCAATTATTCCATATATACACGTACCTGTGCGTTTTTAAGTACCCTGTACCATATCCCCGTATCCCTGACTTTATTCTGCCGAATGTACTTCGGTTGGCTGGAAAGCTGCTCGTGCTGATTTATATGGCTGATTTTTTTAAAGAGAAAATTACTGTATCATAGCTTATAAACCAGCGAATAAGTTGACTGATAAGACCAGCTGAACACTCCCTGAATAAGGGAGACATATCTAACTATTTAGGGGGGGGGGGGGGGGGGGTTTCGCTTGAGCTGCAATTTGATTACTGGTACGAAATACAATACACTGAACTAAAATAATTTCAGCGGCTATGGCTTTACAGCCTGTTTGTTTAGTTGGATTGGCTTATAAGCCATGGTTGAAAGTACTGCTAGCTAGTTTAATATAAGAGAAAAATATTATTGACTAGCTGATAAATCAAGGCTTATAAGCCGGATACATGCTGCCGAACAAGCTGTTAATCTGAAGCGAACACATGGTTCACTTTACTAGCAATAAGATTTGTTTAGGTTCGACTGTTTGTGGCCAAAAGGCTAACACATGGTTCGATTGAAAACGAGAACTTACCAAAATAAGTGCCTTGACATCGGTTTCGGTGATCCTGACTTCGTCGCCGCCGGCGGACGGCCGCTCGTCGTCCTCCACCATCGACAGCAGCAAGCCCAGCAAATCCTTGCTTTCCTCTCCGGCGGCTGGCGTAGCCCTGGCCTTCCTATTATCTGCAATGATCCCGTTCATCATGTCGTCGAACCGGCGGTGCAGCTTCTTCATCCTGCCCACCACGCCCTGCGGGTCGAGCCACCGGAGCGCCGGCACGAAGTCACCGACGTTGAGCACCCCGCCCACCTCCATCACCTCAAGCACGATCTCCTTGAACTCCCGCGCGCCCTCGTCGCCGGCGCCGGCGGCAGCGAACACCCGCCGCCCAACGGCCGCCCGCGACAGCGCGTTGGTCGTACAGACGTTCACGGCCTTGCCGAGCGCCACCGCCGTCGCAATATTATCGCGGTCGTCGCGGGCCTGCTCCGCGAGGAGCGACCTCACCATGAGCGCGGCCTCACGCTCCCGGACGTCGCGGACGTCGTCGAGCGCGCGCGCGGAGAAGAGGTTCACGGCGCACACCTTGCGCATCGCGCGCCACCGGGGCCCGTAGGGCGCGAACACGACGTCCTGGTAGTTGTACGCCATGAACTCGCCGCCGGAGTTGGGCGGGCGGCAGCTGAAGTTGGCGTCGTGGACGCGGAGGAACTGCTCCGCCACGGCCGCCGACCCGGCCACCACCACGTCGGCGCTGCCGAACCGCAGCCGCAGCAGCGGGCCGTATACCTTGGTCAGCTCGTGCAGCGTCTGGTGCGTCTTCCCGCCCAGCTGCGGCAGGTTGCCCAGCACGGGCCAGCCCCTCGGCCCCGGCGGCAGCGGCGCTTGCCGCGCCGTCTGCTGCTTCCAGAAGAGGACATAGCATAAGGCCACGGACACTAGTATCGTCAAGGTGTAGAGCAGCAGCGGGGTTGGGAGATCAGGTGTAGTGAGCACGAGCTCCATGATGGATTCGATCGCTTGACGACGTGCGTTGCGTGCAGCGCGGGAAATAAAGGCACGGGCATGGGCATGGGCATGGGTATGTGTAGTAGTGGAGAAGAATACTGATAGGTGAATCAGGTGCCAAGTCATTGCCTTACCTACTACTAGTACTGCATGCTCACTGCCTCACCTACTACGATATAAAATGATCAGCTTTCTCAAAATTTGCATTACCGTGTCACAAGTTCTAATCTCGGCTTACTCTCTTTCTGTATTTTTTAGTATAATTTAACAGCAGCTGAGGGTAGTGAACTTGTGATGGATATGCTTCCAAGTGTATACTGGCTAGCCAGTCTATTGATGACGATGTTCATGCATTCATCTCACGCTAAAAACTAGAGCCACGGGAGAGAGACGCCCGTACAGTCTTTCATTAAGAGGGAGAACTTTTTATGCAGCTCTAGAAAATCTCTGAACCCTAGCTCCACCCATATACAGCATCACCAGTATTTTCATGAGACGGGACAGCATAGACCTATATTTTAGTATGGGACAGACGAGGAAATTTTTTTTATTCTCAAGCCTGAAATTTGTTTCCATGGGGAATCCAACTTAGGACCCGATGGGTGCTGCTGGAACTATTTAACCAATTAAACTAGACATGCTGCTTTTTAACTTTATAATATTGTTCGTGCCCTCCGACGGTCCAACCTACTGCAAGCATAGTTCTCTACGAAAGCTGATTATTCGATATGCTTTCAAGTATATACCGGCTAGCCAGTCTACCTTCCAAATGCTGTTTTTTCTGAGTCCATGTACAAGCATGGTGGGCTGGCTGTTCTTTTGTCTATTAAGGTAGCATTCGGTTAAGAGGCAAGGTGGGGTGGGGTGGGATGGTTTTAGGGACGGAATGGCCTTAGGATGGCTCTATTTTTGTTTGGTTGAAGAGAGATAGGACTATCCTGAGGCCTAAAAAATGGGATCAACCACCTGACAAGCGGGACCCATCCGTTGGCCTTCCTTCCTCGCACGCACGCATCGAGCAAGCAGAGGACGGCATTGGGGCTCGCCTCGACCGCACATTGGAGGGGCCAGGGCTCGCTGTTGACCACGCATCGATAGGGCTAAGGCCATAGCTGGCCATCACACGCTCACCGTCGGGGCTAGGGCTCGTCCTTGACCGTGCGCCGGAGGGGCCGCAGCTCGCTGCCTCGCCAGAGCTCGTTGCCTCTTCCTCCCTAGGCGCTCCTCTCCTCCCTTGCACGGTGCACGCACGCTCGTCCCACGCCTGGGGACAACCCTGTCCATTCGTTTCAAGGGGATGGGTTTTGCCCCCGCATATTGTGGGAATATTCCCTGGGGTGGGATGACACTGCCCCTCTTGCCCCCAACCAAACACCCAGGAAGGTGGGTTCATCCCATTCTGTCCACCCCTATCCCCTGAACCAAACACTACCTAATTATTTCAGTCCTTTGGTCCCTTGGACGAAACAATTATGTACTCACATACCTTTCTCTTGCGATTGTATGGTATAGATTGACCCTTGGTCCCTTGCATGACTTCTAATTTCATTTAGGTATATTGCTGTTGTTTCATTTGTCTTGTCATGGATATTTAGTTTACTTAACATCTTAGATTGTTAGGTTGTTATAGGCTTCTAAGGGCATTTCCAGGAGTACTACATATTTCTCTGTTTGGGTAGTCACTCATTTTCATACTACCCATATTTTGTTCCCAAATTCCAGCAATACTACCTAAAATAGGCTACCCAAACTAATCATAGTTGAGAATGCCATGTGGGTCCCACATGACATCCTCTCTAGTATTCTTTTTGCCATAAATGGAACCGAAGGTGCGCCGGGACAGGCCCGCCGCGCTAGGGGCAGCCCGTTGCGCCGCTGGCAGCCCGTCGTGCTGGGGGCCGCTCACCGCGACAGGGGCCGCTCCCTACGCTGCCTAGGGCAGTGCACCACCTAGAAGTCCGCCAGAGCTTTTCGTGGTTGAGGGCGGCGGCTAGGCCCAAAATCGACATAGGAGGGTGCAGGTTAAAAGGTCCTAATATGGCTAGAGGAGGGGTGAATAGCCTATTAAAAAATCTACAAGATCACTAGAGCAATTTGATTAGTATGACAAATAGCGAAATGCAAACTTGCTCTAACTCTACAAGGGTTGCAAGCCACCTATCCAACAATTCTAGTTACTATAATCACTAGGCACACAAATGGCTCAGTCACTACTCACTAAGAGCTCTCACACTTGCTACACTAAAGAGCTCCACTAGATGATCTTAACCTACAAAGCAAGCTATCAATTCTAGCTACACTAAAGAGCTCGCTACAACTAGTTTGCGGGAATGTAAACGAGTGAGTAGGGTGATTATACCGCCACATAGAGGAGTGAACCAATCACAAAATGAATATCAATTCAATCACTGGGAGAATACCAAGGGGCAAGAGACGCCCATTTTTTCTTCCGAGGTTCACGTGCTTGCCGACACGCTAGTCCCCGTTGTGTTGACCAACACTTGGTGGTTCGGCGGCTAAGAGGTGTTGCACGAACCTCGTCCACACACTTGGACACCACAAGAACCTACCCTCAAGTGATGTAACTCAATGACATGAGCAATTTACTAGAGTTACCTTGCGGCTCTTCGCCGGAGAAGGTGCAAGACCCCTCACAATCACCGGAGCCAGCCACGAACAATCATGAACTTGTGCCGAAGCTCCTCCGCTACTCCAAGCCATCTAGGTGACGGCAACCACTAAGAGAAACAAGAAATCCATAGCCACAACGATCCCCAAGTGCACTACATGCAATCACTCAAACAAATGCACTAGGAATCACTCCCAATCTCACTATAATGATGAATCAATGATGAAGATGAGTGGAAGGTGTTTGCTTAGGCTCACAAGGATGTCAAAGTGCCAAGAGTGTGAACCCCAAGCCAGTACCTTCCTATTTATAGAGCCCTAAGACTCAAAGAGCCATTGGGCACTCTTAGGCTGACCGGACGCACTGACTGGACTCAGCCTAGCGTCCAGTCGCACCGATGGTCGCCACATGTCCTCGTTCAAACCTTAGCCATTGGATCTCAACGGTCACTTAACGTTCAACGCCATAGTCAATGAGTGACCGGACGCGCCACTCAGTGACCGGACTCCAAGCCCCTCAGCGTCAGATCGACTCCAGAAAGGTTCTAGAGCCAATAAAAGTTGACCGGACATGCCCGGTCGAACGTGACCTGACACACCGCGGCGTCCGGACTTCACTGGCATCCTCTCTGCGAGCGTGATGTCAGCGTATGTCAGCGTATTGATTTTACTCCTGCACGTCCGATTGCTTCACTACTCCTGTGTCCGATCACGCCACCGAGCACTGTGCCTCACTGCTGTGCATGATCGGACACGAGCCCACGTTAGGTCCAGCGTCCGATCGTGTTCCCTGTGCTCTTGGCCAATGCTGCGCCACCTCGCTATAATTGACCGGATGCGCCGGGGTGAATCCGGTCACCCCGCAGCAAGCGTCCGGTCATGGACTTTAGCTCCTTTTCTTTTTCTAAGTCCACAACCACTTCATCCTTGCTTCCAACTTGCTAACCATAAAGTGGAGAACTTGTGTGCATGTGTGTTAGCATTTTTCAAAGCATTTTACAAGGGTCAAAGTTAGCACAATAGGTTCCTAAATGCATATGCAAAAGTCTTGTCACCTAGTGGCACTCAATAAACCGTTTAGCCAAAGATTTCCCCCTCTTTATAGTATGGCTATCGATCCTAAGTCACTTACACCCTCTATGGTGTCTTGAGTGCAAAACAAAACCCTATCATATACCTTTGCCTTGATCAACTTGGTTTTTGTTTTTCTCTTCCTTCTTTTCGAATGTTGAGCTTGATCATCTTCATTTCATGTCCGTCTCCATCACCATGGACCTCATCTTGCTCAAGCACTTGGATTGCACCAACCTAGCTCATATCACAACCCATGACAAAGGTTAGTGCTAGATTTCATCAATTATCCAAAACCAAACTAGGGCTTTCACAGGTCATGGCAGAGGAGGGCCGGCGTCGGTGGTGGAGGTCTAGATCTAGTGGCCCGAAGGTCCGGTGGCGCGCCGAGGTGTGGGGACCCACCGCGTTAATTCACCTAAATCGAGTGTCATCCACTTGACTGACCCTAATTTAAGCAAACTAACCTCGATGACTCCCCCAGGAGCGCACTTGGTAACTCCTCTTTAGGATCAGGTTGAGTGTCATACCACAATAGCCTCCACAACTCAAGATTACATCTTATCATCGGAGCACATAATAATTCAGCGGAAACATATATTACAAGTCTTGTTGAATATAATAGATGTATTACATAATGTAAGACTAATTGTAGTGTGAACCAAATGACTCTCTTACCAACACCGCTACACTAATGGATCACTCATATAGCTAATAACTGGTGGTCGCCTTGCCCATGGGAGTGCACCATTGTAGCTTGGACGGACACATGCCATTCACCCACCATTGCCACCTAACGATGGGGTGAGATGGCCGCCAATGTCCTTTACCTACAAAACAACTTAACGGTAGCACCAGTGAGTATATTGCGTACTCGTAGAACTTAATTCCAAGCATATAATATTTGGTGGATGCATTGGGTGATTATCAGGCATTTGTATAAGTGCAGAAAGCAATGATGTTCATTAAAAGTATGACATGCTATGCTCAACATAGAAGTAAAGGTATTTATTAGTATAACAGAAGTGCTCATAGTCCATCATTCATGCTACCATGGGTATAGAAAGAAAGAACAACCGAATAGTTCCAGTCCTGAGGGACCCTAGGCTTTTAAGACTTTGTAGAGGTGTACAATTGTACCCACACAGAGAACGGGACAAACCTCCATATTTGAGCGACAAATAAGGGTTGCCTCACGTCTCCAACCTTTCCCTAATCCGGCCCAAATGTTACATGAAAGGTTCGAGCGGATGCCCGGGTTAGGTTTCCACCTACCTCAGGCCAGGCTTCTGTACTGTAATGGGTCCTCGGTTCGTTACGCACACCATCTTCCCGGCGCCATCCCCCTTGCTAGTTTCATGGATAGACAGGTCACGATTAGTTACTTGGCTTGTCGACCCCATCCATGACATGTGGTCTGTACGGGTGGTTACTTGGACTTATGTATCCCAATACATGGTCCTTACTGCTCCACGAGCTATGTCGTCTGAGATCCCACACTCACGATGACCTACCCCTCGCATGAGCAAGATATATGAGTTATTATCAAGATTATCATATTAGGGATATTAGTCCTTAGCCAGATTAGTTAGGTAAGTCAAGTTGTACCCTCTTTGGTTTTAGTGGTTAATTATCCAGGTTAGCATCATACACGCGTGAGTATGAGTTCCCTTCTCAGCTCGACTTCTACCATTGCCCAAGCAACTAAGCAATAAGCATTAAGCAGTTCCCATTCCCATTGTTTAGATGAGAGGCTTCTACAGATTATTAGACTACTCTAGGTGTAGTATAAGAGTGATCATTATCCAATACTACATTGTAATGCATAACTCATAATACAACTTGATAAGTATCCAAAGTAGGGTTTATAATAGTGGGGTGCCTACCTGTTGGATGAGCAAGGATCACTATAGCTTGGAATATCGTTGGACGTCTCTCCAATATCACGTACCTATATATATGTCCATGTATGAGATACTTATGTATGCATGACATTATATTAAACATGCAAGAGGGAGTGTTCATGTATACATTGAAGGATTGTCGGTTGGTGTTATTGGATAGTCCGGCTGTGAATGTCAGATGGTCTGGTGGTTCTAAGACTTAGTGGGAAAAGGACATACAGGGAACATCGGACCCTCCGATCTAATATCGGACTCTAGTATGGAGTCTGTGCTCTCGTGTAACTCTCTGCCTGTGATTTATAACTCATCGGACACTCCGATACGTGTGGTGAAGCCTCCGGTGAATTATAAGGACTTAGCCTCTTTCGGTGGTCAAAAATGAGATATGCCCTTTGGTGCCAAAGTTATGTCTAGCTGATAGAGGATATTCTATGGAGCACAATGAAATTCGTTTCACCATTTTTGAGGTCAAACGCATCGTCTAAGACCTTTGGAGGTTGGGGCTGTGCTGCTGTGGTACAGCAGATAGTTCGCCAGGGATGAATGCGTGCGCCAGGGTGTTTCGCTGGGACGAACACTGGCGTCGACAGACAGTCCGCGGGAATGACGGATCATCCGGTAAAATGACGAACAACAGCTGTGCTAACATGTTGGTATCAATTCCCGGGGCATCCGAACTCCGAATCGAGTGCGGTTTATTTCTATGGCTTTCTAGTGATGTAGGGAAGCTTCTACAAGTGTTGGATGTACCATGCATGGGCTGTGGTGAGCTCGACCACATCCATGGTGGTGGTGGCCATGGATGGAGGTGAAGCTCATGGGTATGGCCATGGGTGGTTGGGGGAAATGGTTGGGGACTTCGGGGATGTGCTCACCATGCCTTAGGGAAGCTCCATCTATAGCAGTTCAGACTAGGACACTTTGTGGTGGGAGATCGACGTCGAGCTTGCTCCATGGCTTGAGGAAGAAGAAGACGAAGCTTGGGGCCGTCTCATCTAACTCCGGCGAAGTGGTGGCATGGGGAAGCTTGCTGGCGATGACCTCCATCATGGCTACAAGAGGGGGCATCCTCCTCTCCTCTTCTTCCTTTCTCTTCTTCTCCTCCTCTCCTTCTCCTCTCTTCTCCCTTTCTCTCTCTCTCCTTCTCTGTATGCTGAATGTGAATGTGTGTGTGAGTGGGGAGGGAGTGGAGAGAGGGATGGTGTTGTGTATGTGAGTGGCATGGCAATGATAGGTGGGGCCATGGTGGCTATGGTGTGGACAGCAAGACATTTTGCATGTTACAGGGTGTCGGGGCGATCTGACGGACAGTCTAGCCGTGAATGACGGACTGCTCCATCAGCGCATGAGCACGTCTATGTGTGACAATGCAACACCTAGGATGGGACACGTGTCAACACATGTTGACGGACAGTCCGCCATGGGTGATGGACTGATCCACCTAGTGCTGGACTATGCTTGACAGACTAACTAGGTCGTGCAAGGGTTTTGACTGGACACTCCACCGTGACGGCGGACACTCCGTCAGTGCACATGTTGGCCAAGATTATCCTAAGTCTATGGGATGTCTTAACGGACGATCCGATAGGTGATGTCGGACTGATCCGCCAAAACTGGTAGTGCTCGGTTTTGGGTTGGCCTAGGTACAAGTCGAATTCTAATTTGGACTAAGATGCACATGATGCTCAGCAAGTTCACAAGTAACATGCAAGATTTTGTTTAATGGAATTGTTAGATGCATGTTTATGCTCAAGGTGCTTGCAAACTATTGTAGCGATTTTTGGGTCACTACACGAGGCATTAGAAGAGAGGCAGGATGGTGGCATTTGTCGAGTGGATGCGAGGAAGATGAGCGCGCATACGAGAAACAACCGAATAAGAATTTGAGTAGTCACCGGTTGGCCCAATAGAAGTAGGTAGTGCGAGGGGGATTTGTTGGGCCAACAAATTTGGGTAGTCTGACAGTGAGTCTACTGGAGTACGTTTTTTGACCTCCACTACCCAAATGTAGGATAGATAGTGTGCTTAGGTAGTCTGCTGGAGATGCTCTAACTACTTGTCGGTGTTTTCAGACCACCGACGAGTAAATTTATATTTGCACGTCTAGCTCGAATGGTGTGCTCGGAGGACACAAGGATTTATACTGGTTTGGGTGGAATGTCCCTACATCCAGTTTGCTGCTGCTCGTGTTACTAGTACTTAGTTTGTAGTAGGGGTTACAAATAGGCGAGAGAGGGAAAGGATCCCAAGTCTCTGGTGAAAGGAGTGAACGGGTGCCGAGAGCTCGGTCGCTGCTCTGTCGTGTGCTCGTGTCGTGCTCTTGTGTTTTTATCTCGTGGTTCGGTCTCGTGCGGATCTAGATCCCCCTTCATGGAGTGCCCTGCTTTCCCTTTTATAGGCGAAGGGAAAACACGGGTTATAGCGGAGGAAAAGGACAAGAACGAGAGAGAGAAGGCTTCCAGGATCGCCGGGTCCTTCTTCTCCTTCATGCGGATCCCGCCAATTCTGTAGATGTCAATAGGGATGGCTCCACATCGCGGCCCTATTCGTCACTGGTGCCATGCGCAGGAATCATCTGCTGGTCATGGCGTTCTATTCCGTCCTAGCGGACGTCGTGGTGAATTGACGCACCTATCAGCGTTCGTACGAGGGTTAGGCAGAACAGCACCAGCACGCCCTACACTGTTCTTGATGTGAATGCTTAGATACGGCCCATCATGGCTATGGGTTACATCGAGGCGTGCCAGTCTCTTCTCTGGTGTCAGAGTTTTGACCCAGGCCCATACGCTTGGATCTGGAGTGGTTGGCGGCGGTATGGGTCCCCGTCGGACGAGATAGAACCCGCGTTCTTGGGGTCGGGTGAGACGGAGCCCGCACCTAAGGGGTCGGGCGAGACGGAGCACGAACCCAAGGGGTCGGACGAGACGGATCTCGTGGCCTCGAGGTCGGGCGAGACGGAGCCCGTGGCCTCGAGGTCGGGCAAGATGGAGCCCACGGCCTTAGGCGAGACCCCGTCGCCTCGAGGTCGGGCGAGACGGAGCCCGCGGCCTTGGGGTCAGGCGAGGCGGAGCCCGCGGTCTTAGGGTCGGGCGAGACTTTTTAATTCGTCTTGCCCCATCCAAAAAAGTTAACGTGGGCGCTAACTTTCTTGCTTTGGGTATCCCTAATATCGATACCCGACACAACTAATTCTATATTTGCATTATGATCTTATTTAAGGTAACCATACTAGTTATTTTTACTGTTATTTTAGCTTCATCTATTAATACTATTGGCACTTTCTTTTTTTAATTCTAAACTAAACTACAAGTTAACTTTTTCTTAGACCTGAGCATTCTGCGGGAAGGGTTAGCAAAAAAATCGATTGTGTTCGGGTCTAGAATATGTGCCCAATAGCATCCCACTGGACGGCCTACTTGCTATAAAAATGTTTTAGTCTAAGCTTTGAGCCATTTTTTTCTGGGCAGCGATACCTTTATACAGTGAGCCTCATGGGATAGGCCAAGCCCATCGGGTTTGAGAGGAGGCGGGTCAGATTTGCTCAGGTCTACTCTTACTAGTACTGTTATATAGTTCATGTTACACAAAAAAAAAAAGGAATGTTAGGGCCTACATGTCGTGTTTGCCCTTGGGTCCTCAAAATTATAGAGGCGGGCAACCGTATATGCAGTTGGGTTATATATAGGTTGTGGAAAGCAAAGTAAAACAGTAAATACAATTTTTTAGAGGTGTCCAAAATCGACTGTAGATGTGAAATTCACGACTGCCTCCATGCGAGGGTCTCTGGAAATGAGCGCTTGCAGGGTGTGTACGCAACCGCCTGCAAGCCAACTTCCATGGAGTCGTTATAATTATTTCAAAGACCACACTAGAAAATCGATTTCAAGTGGCAGTTGTCATTTATATATTGCCTTTGGAAACCGTTACATTAGGGACAATTCACATTACATACCATGTCTAAGGGCAGTTAACATCACACTCAGCCCCTAGATTTTTTTTTTCAAAATTTTGAATCCTACCAAAGTCGAAATATCATTTCTGATAGATTTTTTGTCGAATTTACTCCAAGCCACATTGACATTACTATTTATTTGTAAGGAATATAACCAGTTTGCAATATACTATATATATTGCAAAAGCATGAGGCAAGCATGACGATGCAAATGATATAAGGGGGCGTTTGGTACAAATGATTTTTTTAAGGAAAATCGTAGGAACTAAAACAAAAAGAAAGGAAGTTGACCGGAGTGTTTGGAATACAGAAAGAATCGATTCCTTTTCTCTATTTTACTGTAGTTGGATACTCATTTCATAAGAAATAAAAAATCTACCCATGAAGAACTGCCCATGAAGAAAACAGGAAAGAAGGTAACGTACCACAGTCTGTCAGGTTGTCAATGATCCAAACATTTTAGCTAACGCAAGTGAAGCATGTTGCTATTTTTTTCTTTATTACTTCCTGCGTTTTTTTTTGTGTTATAGATTCCTACATTCCAAACATCCCTTCTAATTATTTCCTATGTTTTTTCTTTCCTCTATTTTACCACTACACAGTCACCATATTTCTATATTTTTTACTATTCCTATATTTTTAATTTCTGCGTTCCAAACATGCCCCAAAGAGGTAGCTGAACCTTTGATCGTGGACGTTTCCTAACCATATGGGTCCATGGCGTTTTCTAGTTTCCTATATATATAATCTATATCGCTGTTGGAGTTTGAGTGTTGGACAGGGCTGGGCGATGACAGGGACTTTTGGCAAAAGTCTCATCGCCTCATCAGGCGCTCGGATGCGACGCTCCAACCTGTATGATGTCTTCTCAGTTCTCTTGCCACATGTTTGATCGTCCCTTTAAATTTTAGTCGCTGTCATATCAAATATTTAGACATATGTATGGAGTATTAAATATAGATTAATTATAAAACTAATTGCATATTTTACGACTAATTTACGAGACGAATCTTTTAAGCCTAATTAGTCCATGATTTAACAATGTGGTGCTAAGTAAACATACGCTAATGATGGATTAATTAGGTTTAAAAAATTCGTCTCGTGGAGTACTGACGGATTATGTAATTTATTTTTTTATTAGTATCTAAACACCTCATGCAACATCCTCCCAACACATCTCTTAAATTTTAGTCAATGATTCAAACACCACACGTGCACGCGTGCTTTGGAATATAAAACTAATCGCTACCTGCTTTTATCAAAGAATAAACATGGTGTAACTCTATAAAATTATATGACTCGTGCAGCAGCAACCAGATTATTTATTCACGAAATCAAAATAAACTAGAGGTGATCCGTGCAGCGAGGGTAGCTAGTTTTTTTAATGGTAACCGTTGCACGAACTCCGTACTGCTATCATTGACTAAATTTTTTGGTTTCTCAATTACATCAAGTATCTTCCTTTTTATTTGTATCCCCTAACAATGTAATTTCCGTCGATACTAGGTACACCCTCCGTCCCATATTAACTGTCGTTTCTGGTTTTCGTGCCACAAGTTTGACTCGATTTGTAGAAAATACGTACAATATTTGTATCTCTAAATAAATTTATTAAAAAACTAGATTCAAAGATCTTTCCAATGATACTAATTATATACCATAAATATTAATATTTTGTAATATATATTTTATCAAAGTTGTTTCTCGGGAAGCGAAAGCGACAGATATTCTGGGACGGAGGGTGTACAGACAGTCTTCAATTCTCCAGTGAGCTCGATAAAAAATTCCTGTCCGGATCTAATATTAGGGTATCCAAAGAGGAGAGACTAATGGTCATCGACATTGATTCATCCGAACGGTCAAGAGCGCGACTACGGCTCCAACCGACCCCTAGGTGCACGGGCTCCGCCTCAACCGACCTCTGGGGAGCCTCTGGGGAAGGACTCCGCCTCGTCCGACCCCGAGGCCACGGGCTCCGCTTCACCCGACCCCGAGGCCACGGGCTCCGCTTTGCTCGACCCCAAGGCTGTGGGCTCCGCCTCGCCCGACCCTTCGGTTTGCGCTCCGCCTCGCTCGACCCCAAGGCCACGGACTCTGCCTCGCCCGACCCTTGGGTTTGCGCTCCGCCTCGCTCGGCCTCTAGGGGAGAGCTCCGCCTCGCCCGACCCCAAGGCCACGGGCTCCGCCTCGCTCGACCCTTGGGTTTGCGCTCCGCCTCGTCCGATCCTTGGGTTTGCGCTCCGTCTCACCCAACCCCAAGGCCACGAGCTCTGCCTTGCCCGACCATGAGGCCGTGGGCTCCGCCTCGCCCGACCCTCGGGTTTTGCGCTCCACCTCGCCCGGCCTCTGGCCACGGGCTCCGCCTCGCCCGACCCCGAGGCCACGGACTCCGTCTCGCCCGACAGAGACCCATACCGCCGCCAACCACTCCAGGTCCAAGTGTATGGGCCTGGGTCAAAGCTCTGACATCAGGGAGGAGATCGGCACGCCCCGATGTAAACTGTGGCCACGACAGGCCATACCCGAGGATTCACATCAGGAACAGCGTCGGGCGTACCGATGTTGTTCTGCCTAACCCTCGTACGAACACTGATAGGCGCGTCAGTTCACCATGACGTCCGCTAGGATGGAGTGGAGCGCCATGAGCGGCAGACGATGCCTGTGCATGGCACCAGTGACGAACTGGGCCGCGGCGTGGAGCCGTCCCTGTTGACATCTACAGGGTCAGCGGGACCCGCATGAAGGATAAGAAGGACCTGGCAATCCTGAAGGACTTCTTCTTCTTCTTCTTCTTCTCTCTCTCTTGTTCTCCTCTCTTCCTCCATTGTAACCCATGCTTTCCCTTGGCCTATAAAAGGGAAAGCAGGGCATCCCATGAAGCGAGCGGCATTCGATCGAATCACCCTAATCCGATTCAAGCCAGATAAACACAAGCACATGACTGAGCAGCAACCAAGCTCTCGGCATCCGTTCACTCTTTCCACCAGAGACTTGGGATATGTCCCTCTCTTGCCTGTTTGTAACCCCTACTACAAACTTTCGATGCTAGTAACATGAGCAGCAGCGATGAACTGGACATAGGGACATTCTGCCCAAACCAATATAAACCTCGTGTCCTCTAAGCATACTATCCAAGCTAGACGCGCAATACTAGAAATTTACTTGTTGGTGGTAACTCAAAACACCGATAGTTGGCGCGCCAGGTAGAGGCCTTTTGCGCATCTCGACATCCACACTAGGCCTTGGATGGCTAGTCACAATGTCAGCTGGGTCCCGGGCGTGCACGCGCGCTTCGGGGACCTAGACTTCATTGTCACGACGGAGGGAGAGCTGGTGCAGGCTCCAGCCGCCGTCCAACCTCTCCACTTCACTGGCCTCAACGCAATCGCTGAGGTGCTTGAGGAGCTGCAGCTGCACGCACCAGAGGCCCATGCCCCCGGGAGCGACCAGCTTCTCAGCTTTGACTACGAGAGGTTAGAGCGCTAGCTCGATGCCTTCCTAGGACCCCGACCATCCCAGGAGGACCAGCATCGCCTTACCTTTTCGTTCGCTAATGTCATGGCGTAGCTTGCTGGGGGAGAGCCGCTCTCTAGAATACCTCATTCAGAGCGCCCCAACAGCGCTCCCGTCCAATCTCCGCAACACCACAAAGACCGTTTGCCACCTTGTGGCGCAACGCATGCCTCTATCCTCTATGAACGACGAGTTTGTGGGGATGACTGAATATGTCACGGAGTCTTTCCACGACCTCCTCATGGGAGAAACGGAGTCACCCTCCACCTTTGACTCTAGCAGGGGGAGCCATCACCCCTCTCGTGAATGTTTCATGACAGGTACCCTCGAGGCACACGTCGAAATCATCCATGAGGAAGAGGCTACCCCGATGAACGACCTTGACGACAAGGTCGAGGGGGATGCAGGGGCCCCACCCCACCTACGGGTGAAGCAGCTGAAGGCCCGACACCAAGAGCTCGAGGAAGCGTGACTCCAGCTCGAGCAAGAACGCATGGAGCTCGATCGAGAGATCGAGCGCTATGGAGATGGTGGGCATGCGCGCGCCATGGCCCGCGATGTGAACCGAAGGATCATCAAGGACGATGTAGCCCTCCCACACTTCACCCAAGCGAGCCAGAACATCACTGTTGCGGCGGCCTTGCTCTAGGGGCTTCTGGGGCCCACGACGCCCGAGGATCGTCGGACCCATCGTGAGATTCGCATGGTACTCGAGCGGGTGGTGGTGCAGCAGATCGAGAGCTCGCTGTCACGACGATGTGAGCTCGACGCCAGCCAGTGCATGCCCTTAGAGCGACCTGACAAGGACGCGTCAGTCCACCAGGCGCCATAAGACGACAGGCCACGCACCGCGGTCCTGGTGCATGAGCGTCTCGGCCACCACCGTGACACGCGCGACACCCTCGACGCCCGTAGACATACCCACGGCGATGCGAGGGAGGGGGCTAGCCATGGCTACCACCCATGTAATGGCAGACACTATGACAACAGCAAGGACTGAAGCCCGAACCCTGACTTGCCGGGACCTTAGGCCTTCGGCCGACACATCCTTAACGCCGTCTTCCCACCATGGTACCGACCACCAACCAACATCCAAAAATACTCTAGGGAAACAAACCTCGGACTGTGGCTCGAGGATTATCGGCTTGCTTGCCTGGCGGGTGGAGCGGATAATGACGATTTCATTATCCGCAACCTTCCATTGTTCCTGGCCAATTCAACATGAATATGGTTGGAACACCTTTCGCTTAATAGAATCCAAAGTTGGGCGGACCTGAAAGAGATCTTTGTGGGAAACTTTTAGGGCACATACAAGCGTCATGGGAACCCATGGGATCTAAAAAACTACCAATAGAAGGCTGGGAAAACCCTTCATGGGTACATCCGGTGCTTCTCTTGGTAGTGCAACGAGCTACCTAACGTCGCCGATGTCATAGGAGCTTTCCTATCTAGGACCACTTGTGAGTCCCTAGTCCATAAGCTAGGATGTAAGGGCCCACGAACAACCAAGGAGCTCATCGACATTGCCACTAGCCATGCCTTGGGTGAGGAGGCGGTCGAAATGATCTTCGACCACCTCAAGGGCAAGGTGAACCAGGACGAGGATGTTGGCGAAGGCGCCTCCAACCACCCTAGTAAGAAGAAGAACAAGCAGCGATGTGAGGGCTCGCTCATGGCCACCGTCGACCGCAAGGGGGGTCGAAAGCCCACAAAGGGTACCCTGAACCACTTCAAGAAGCTCCTCGAAGGGCCATGCCCAAACCATGCCTTCCCCGTCAAGCATTTCTATAAGAACCACGGCCTCATGAAGCGGTTCTTGTCTAGAGGCTCCAACAAGGGGGAACACAGGGGGGACCCCAAGACAGCCATAGATGACACCGAGGGGAATGATGGTGGCTTTTCAACGCTGGATAGCTACCTCATGATCTTCGAAGGGTCAGCGGCCTATGACTCCAAGCACCACCAGAAGCTTGCGGGCCACGAGGTCTATACGGCTGAGCTGGCCACGCCTACCTTCCTCCGATGGTCGAAATCCACCATAACCTTTGATCAGACTGACCACCCAGAGAGCATCCCGTAACTAGGGAGATATCCGCTCATGGTCGACCCAATCATCGGCATGAAGTGGCTCAGCAAGGTACTAATGGATGGAGGCAGCGGCCTCAACATAATGTACGTCGAAACACTCAATGCCATGGGTAGCGACCGATCACGCATCCAACCGACCGGAGCACATTTCCATGGCATCGTGCCTGAAAAGCAGGTCATGCCACTTGGGCAGATCGATCTACCCATCACCTTTAGGGATTCGACCAATTATAGGACAGAAACCCTTACCTTCAATGTGGTTAGGTTCCACGGAACCTACCACGCCATCCTGGGACGTCGATGCTACGTGAAGTTCATGGCTGTCCCCAACTACACCTATCTAAAGCTAAAGATGCTAAGACCATGTGGGGTCATCACCATCGGCACCTCCTTCCAGCATGCCTACGAGTGAGAGGTCGAGTGCTGCAGACACGCCACGACAATCGTCACCTCCAAGGAGCTTACGGCCACTAGGAAGGAGGTTGCTAATGAAGCGCCTGACCCTAAGCAGTTAGCTGGGTCTTTCAAGCCTATGGAGGGCGCCAAGGAGGTCCTCATAGACCCTAGCAGCTCCAAGGGCAAAGCGGTGCGCGTTGGCACCATGCGTTCCTCCGAATAGGAAAGTGCACTCATCGACTTCCTCCATGCCAACAGAGATATCTTTGCGTGGAAACCCTCGGACATGCCAGACATTCCAATAGAAGTCACCGAACCATTGAGGCCTATGTGGATGACATCATGGTCAAGTTGAAATGGGTTGACCAGGTCATAGCCGACCTAGAGCAGACCTTTGTGAAACTTCGAGCAAATGGCATTAAGCTCAACCCTGAGAATTGTGTTTTTAGGGTCCCGAGGGGTATGTTGCTGGGTTTCATTATCTCTGAGCATGGCATCGAAGCCAACCCAGAGAAGATCTCGGCCATCACAAGGATGGGCCCGATTTAGAACGTAAAGGGGGTACAGTGAGTTGTAGGGTGCCTCACCATGCTTAGCCGCTTTATCTCATGCCTCGGCGAATGTGGTCTCTCCCTCTATCAGCTCCTAAAGAATGACCATTTTGAATGGATGCCCGAGGCCTAGGAGGCACTTGATGCGGTCAAGCAACTTCTGACGAAGGCCCTAATCCTGGTCCCTCGGACCGATGGAGAACCGCTTCTGCTCTATATTACGGCCACCACGCAAGTGGTCAGCACTGCCCTGGTGGTGGAGTGAGAAGAAGAGGGGCACGCCCTCAAAGTACAGCATCCCATGTACTTCATTAGTGAGGTCTTGTATGATTCCAAGACCCGCTACCCCCAAATCTAGAAGCTCCTGTATGCTGTCCTTATCACCAAGAGGAAGCTGCGTCACTACTTCAAGTCACATACGGTGACGGTCGTGACATCCTTCCCCCTCGGCGAGGTTGTCCAAAACCAGGATGCCATGGGAAGAATCACAAAATGGGCACTTGAGCTGATAAGTCAAGGCATTTCGTATGCCCCCTAAATGGATATCATGTCCCAAGTGCTGGCTAATTTTGTTGCAGAGTGGACCGAGGTCCAAATGCCATCGACAGCCATCGACTAGGAGTACTGGACGATGTACTTTGATGGATCACTGATGAAGAAAGGAGCCGGCGTGGGGTTGGTCTTCGCCTTGCCCCTCGGGGTACGTATGAGGTACATGGTTCGCATCCATTTCCCCTCCTCCAACAATGTGGCCGAGTATGAGGTGCTCATCAATGGCCTGTGCATCGCCATCGAGTTGGGTATCTGATGCCTCGATGTTCAGGGCAACAACCAGCTGGTCATCAACCAATTCATAAAGGAGTTGAGCTACCACAACACCAAGATGGCTACGTATTGCCAAGAAGTCCGCTAGCTAGAAGACAAGTTCGACGGTCTTGAGCTCAATCACATCCCGAGGCGGCCGACGCACTGGCAAAAGCAGCGTCCGGCTGAGAGCCGGTGCCATTGGGTGTCTTCACCAGCGATCAGCATAAGCCCATGGTCTGCTATGAGGAGCCGAAATAAGCCTATGATGGGCCGCCTACCCTGGGCTCGGGGGCTAACAAGCCATCGACTCCATCTGACCCCGAGGTCATGGAGCTGGACAAGGATTCAGCAATAGAGCCCTACCCTTTGGTCGACTGGAGGACTCCCTACCTCGATTACCTCCTCCGTGAGGTGCTACCGACGGACAAGACAGATGCTAGGCAGCTCACACATCACACCAAGTCATTTGTCATTGTTGATGGCGGGCTCTATAGGCGGAGCCACACCAAGATCCTGTAGCACTGCATCCCCATCAAGCAAGGGAAGTAGTTGCTGAGTGATATCCACGGTGGGGTCTGCAGTCACCATGCTGCACCTAGAACCCTAGTCAGAAATGCATTTTGACAAGGCTTCTACTGGCCGACCGCAGTAGCCAATGCCGAACATATTATGTGCACCTACGAAGGGTGTCAGTACTACGCTTGGCAGACCCACCTGCCGGCCCAAGCGCTCCAGATGATCCCCATCACGTGGCCATTCATGGTCTGAGGGCTTGACCTGGTTGGACCTCTCAAAAGGGTGCCTGAGGGCTATACGTAGGGATGAAAACGAATCAGATACGGACAAATATCACCGATATTACATTTGTTTTCATATTTTTGTCCGGATTCGAATTTGAATACGGATAGTGTCAACTATGTCGGATAGGATACGATTGGATATCGACATCATAAATATGCAATTTGAGTATTTGGATACGGATACGGTATCGGATGTTGGATATCCGGACTCAGATATGGACAGATCTCAACCCCACTAAATGGATTCGGTTTCGAATACGGTCAGAAAATATCCGTACCGTTTTCATCCCTAGCTATACGCACTTGCTTGTCACCATAGACAAGTTTATGAAGTGGGTAGAGGCTCGACAAATCTCCACGATCAAGTCCGAGCAAGCCATGATGTTCTTCCTTGACATTGTCCATCGTTTTGGAGTCCCAAACTCCATTATCATGGACAACGGCACGTAGTTCACTGAAAAGAAGTTCCTCTGATTCTACGATGAATATCACATCCGCATCGATTGGGCCACCATGGTGCACCCCCGCATGAACGGGTAGGTTGAGCGCATGAATGTCATGGTCCTACAAGGCCTCAAGTCTAGGATCTTCAACCAGTTGAACAAGTTTGGCGAACAACGGGTCACGAAACTTCCTGCGGTGCTCTTGAGCCTAAGGACGACCCCTAGCAGGGCCACTAGCTACACACCATTCTTCATGGTCTACGGTTCTGAGTCTATCCTCCCGACCAACCTCGACTATGGAGCACCAGGGTTAGGGCATACGATGAATAGGGAGCCAAGGTGTCCCTCGAGGATGCCATGGACCAGCTAGATGAAGCACACGATGTCGCCCTCCTCTGCTTAGCCAAGTACCAGCAAGCGTTGTGCTGGTACCACAGCCATTGAGTGTGGGGTCGGGCCTTCAACGTCGGGGACCTGGTGCTCTTTCTCGTCCAGAGTAACAAGAACTGCCACAAGCTCTCTCCACTGTGGGAGGGATCATACGTCGACACGGAAGTGCTCTGACCAGGCACCTACAAGCTCAAGACCATCGACGGTGAGGCCTTCATCAACGCTAAGAACATCGAGTAGCTACGCCATTTTTACCCTTAATATACGCACGCTTTCTCTTATCAGTTTTGCTATCGACTCCCCAATCTTTAGTGACACCCGACCTCAGCAACAGAAGGGGTTAGGTCTCACTCAGGGGCTAATAAGAGCATATCTAACTAGTAGACATTCTCTACGCTGAGTAAAACTAGTTGGACTGTGAGAAACCTACGCCCCAGCAGCTACGACGCCTTTGCTCACCAGCATGATCAGAGTTTTTCCGCACCCAGGCTTTTTGGCCTTAGCTACGGAAAGAGTCGGTACGCGTCTAAGAGAATATCCACTTGGCAAACATTCTCTATGCCTGACCCTCTCTCACATTGAGACCTAGAAGCAAGGGTTGCAGAAATGAATGCTGAGTAAAACTGGTCGGACTATGAGAAACCTATGCCCCAGCGGCTATGGTGCCTTTGCTCACCAGCGTGATCAGAGTTTGTTCACCTGCACCCCGGGCTTTATGGCCTTAACGACAGAAGGGGTCGGAGAGTACTAACCTTTTTATACAAAAATGGGAGAAGGGCTAAAAATCTGTTAGGCCATAATGAAATTTAGGAGCTTGTCCACTTATTACAAGTTCACCGCCTAGCGTATCTGCCTAACTAATTTCTTGGGGGGGATGATCTCATCCTCTATCTTTGCAAGAAAGCCCTATGCCAGCGGGTCACCCAAGCTGATTGAATGGCTTGGGCCACTACCGAGAGACGGGTAAGGAGCAGTAGGATGCCCCATGTGGGTTATGCCAACTTCGTCCCAAACGATGGACCCGGATTTCACTCAAACATATTCGGTAAAAGCTCCCTAAACTCATCACTCGTGCCATCAAGGTAAGTCCTATGCCAGCAGGTCACCCCTAATTTATGTACATTCTCTCTTATTAATTTTGCTATTGAGCCCCCGACCCCAGCAACGGTAGGGTGTCGGGCCTCACTTAGGGGCTGGTAAGAGTGTCTATTTGGTAGACATTCTCTATACCCAACCCCTTTTCTCACACTAAAACCTAGAGGCAAGGTGTGTTGAAACAAACTCTGAGTAAAACTGGTTGGACCGCAAAAAACCTACGCCCCAGCGACTACGGCATTTTTGCTCACCAGTCTGATCAGAGTTTTTATCCCCACACCCGAGGTTTAGCCTCTACCTTCCCAGGAAGGGTTCGAAGGGGCCCACCTATGGAATCTCCATTGAGGAGAGGCCAGCAGGTCGCCCAAGTCAATCAAATACCTTAGGCTGCTACCGAGAGATGGGTAGGGAGTAGCAGGATGCCCCACGTGGGTTAGGCTGACTCCATCATGAACAATGGACTTGGATTTCACTCGAACATATCTGGTAAGAGCTCCCCGAACCCATCACTCGAGCCATCGAGGTAACTTTACCAATCCTCGCTTCTACTTTTCTAGTGCACGATCATTCATTCATCCATTCTCATGCATGCATTCATACATTCATTCATACATTCATCCATACATTCATCCCATACATCCAAGCATTGCATATGCAATTATTGCATCACAACGCTTCGCGTCGCGTCACAAAGCGGTAGTCGTCTCATTCGACGTGAGCGGTGATCGACCGAGGTTCGAAGGCCGGCCCATGAAGGGCTCGAGGCCACCTCGTGTCAAACAGAGCCAGGGGAGAAAAATGTAGATAAGCCCTAGTGGCCCTTGCCCAACCCCACTCAAAAGTGGATAGGTACATCTCAATATTCTTGTTCTATCCTAACCTTGAGCTGAGCCCACATAATCTCCATTGAGGAGAGGCCAGCGGGCCACCTAAGTCAGTCTCCAGAACAACTCGGGCATCTACCGAGAGGAGAGTTAAGGAGCAGTGGAATGCCACATGAGGGCTATGCTGACCCCGTCATGAACGACGGGCCTAGATTCCACTCGGACATGCCCATTAGCGAGCTTACCGAGTGCGTCACTCGAGCCATCAAGGGAAGTGACGTTAGCTCAACGCCTTTAGTTGTGAAAACCACGGATGGGGCGACGATCACAAAGATGAGCCAACCCTCAACTAGACCCTCGCTATGCATGGGGGCTCGAGGAAAGTTTGACTCACAAGGAGACTGAATGCGCGGTCATAGAATGATGGCTCAGATCCTAAGGATGGGGTATGTGCGAAAACTAAGAATAACGTTTCTAAAATAAGAGATGCTTTTTCCTGATAATTTTGCTATCCTCTCCTCGATCTTTAGCGACACCCGACCCCATCAACGGCAAGGGGTTGGGTCTCACTTAGGGGCTAATAAGGGTATATATACCATTTCTAAAATAATCGCCATGCCCAACCCCTTCCTCACATTAAAAAATCTAGTGGCAAGGTTTATGGAAACGAATGACTGAGTAAGGCTGGTCGGACTGTGTTGATGCAAAAAGTGGATCTACAAACACAAAGGGCTAATACCCGAATCGATATCCAAAGCGTGCCAGTCGATTTGACCTGCTAATCGACAAGGATGAAGATACAAACACTTTGGTCCTGACAACAGCGATACGCCCGGAAGTCACGGCCAAGAGGTGCTCACGCGGAACTCGAGAATCGCCGAAGGTCGTACTGAAACGATGCAGCTCGCCGAATCAATGAGAACTCGTAAAAAAAAGAAAAATATGCAAATTGACGAAGTCGCCGAAAAGTAAGTAGATGCAAATAGGAGTAAAAATTGGTTTTGATATTGATTCATATATCTATTACATTGCCCCTTACTCTATATTTATACCCTGATCTAAAGAGACACAACCAAACACAACTAGGACACCAATCCCATATCTAAGGAAACACGTGACTCTTACATGAATCATACTCCAACAAATATAGAAAAGGAAATCAACTCCTATCTATTTCCCTGTCCGCCTCAATTACGATGGAAATCTCACCGTCCTCCTTCCCATCGGCATACTCCATATTTCATCGGCAGTAGTCTTCAAGTCTTCCTTCATCGGCATACTCCCCGTTTCATCGGCAGTAGTCTTCAATCCTCCCTTCATTGGCATCGACAATAACACCTCCAACCTCATCGGCAACGCCCGAGTCCAAATCAACCTTTCCATCGACCATTACCAGCCATCGGCAACCATCTTTACAAGCTGGCTTTCATCGGCTATCAAAGTATTCAATAACTTTCCCCCTGCCGATTAGTCCACTCCGATTATTTTGACACGTGCAAAAAACGGTGTCAACACATGCCCCCCAATTTCGGAGTATAAAACCATTAATACTCCGAAATTTACTCCAGATAACACTTGCCTTTGCCCGATTACCGTAACTCATTCCCCAAGCCAAAACTTGATTTGTTACCAAATCCAATCAAATCTAATCTTGATTCACGCACTTCAGTAAATATCGCACAATCGCCAACCACTCTTGCCTTGATTATGGTTAAGATACCGAAACAATAACCCATCGGCAAGATCTTAACGTGATAATGCTGCCATTTTTAGAATTAAAATATCCTGTATCGATATCCCTTCCAAGTCATGATTACTTGTCATCAACTCATCTGCACAATCCCCTGATTATCGCGCGAACAGTTATCATATCCCTCTGAACCGCCTTGACCTATATGCGCGCAACATAGAGATAAGTCCAAAATACCCTTATTCCGGGCGGCTTATAAATAGATTTCCCCGGAACCCTCATTTTCTATCTTCAGCCTCCAATCCTTGGCATTCTCTCTCTCCGGCGGCGACTCCGACGAACAACCGCGTGACCTCAACCAACAAGAACCCTTCTCCGGCGCTAACTTCAAGTTTCCGGCTCGTACCTCCACCTTCCTCAAGACAATGGCCATCAACTTCGACGTCCCCGCGGTTCGCTCCACTTCCATTACCTTTTACTTTGATCTTTTTGCAAATTCATTCAGTTGGTGATTTTTCCTTTCTTCTGTTCTCTGGATTCTGTAACCTTAGGAACTGCGCAACAAATTAGTTATCCCAACCGATCAGCCGCACGTCCAATGCCTTGGACCAATGGGCAACCCAGATCCAACCGATCTGATCAATGCAGAGGTTAACAGAATCCCCTTTAGAGCCCAAAATTTCTCTCTGAATTTGTGGAAAGACACATTCCGATCTTGGCCCAAAACCACCAAAGGGTGGAAAGATTGGTACTTGAGGGTTAATAGATCGATGCAAGTATACTGGGCAGAACGAAGGTTAGACCAATGCATTAGGCTCTCTATTGCCGATATGCAGAAAAATGAATTAATGATAATTGCAGCTGCTTATTTCTGGTCAGACACGACCAACGCTTTTATGTTTGGACATGGCCCAGCTACTCCTACCCTTGCCGATATCCACATGCTTACTGGCTTGGACATCTCAACTGCCAATGAAGGCTCCATCTATGGTAGAAAGTCTGAATATAGGGTGAATACCCGCAACATCGGCGGTTGGACAGGATATATTCAAGAATACCAGAAAACCGGGACACTTAGCCAGAGGGAACATGCCACATTCCTGAATATGTGGTTAGAAAAATTTATCTTTTGTGGTCGATCAGTAGGACCAACCAACGCCTTCCTCCCTGCAGCTGAACTTTTGGCTCATGGCGTAAGGTTTCCTCTCGGCCGATACCTTCTGAGCTCTACTTATCATCTTCTTCATCAAGTGTCTCAAAAACTTTTGCTTGGCGAACCCATCGGCAACCTGGGAGGCCCGTGGTGGTTTATCAACATGTGGCTGAATGCCCATATGCACAAACGTTTGCAATGGGACTTTTTTGCTCAACAATTCCCACGAGAAATTGCTGAAGACTATGTGCTTGGGGATGATGAATCAGCAACACGCTCACCCCTCAATTTTGGTGAAGCCATAATTGTCCTTCCTGGAACAGAAGCCAACGAAGACCAAATCGGCAGATTCTTTCAAAGCTTCTACAATGGTCTTTCTCGTGATCATAGGGCCTGGGTGCCTTATATTGACGAAGAAAACAGATTCCCCCTTCTTTTCAACTTTGCCGATGACACTCTGAATCAAGATAATGAGCTCATGATGGCTATCATCACTCCCAGGGCAATTCCAGTAAACACATTCGGCAGCGGGAAAAATACCAACATTACATATGAATTTTACAACCCATCGGCAGTATCCCGCCAATTGGCTTTTGGGCAACTGCCAATCAAACTCTGCTTTGCCAATGTGATCAAACCCAGGGAAACAATCACCTGTGGAACAGATTGGAACATGGTAGTACAACTCTCCCCCGATGCCGATACTACAGATGTTGATATATCCACCTGGACACCAATATCTTTCATCACCGAGTCATATAAGCAATGATGGCGAGAGTGGAAAGAACAACTGTTCGCAACTTCTGCTCACACATATCGGCACATGATCGACCCTGAATATGCCATCCCTGACGACGCGGTAAATTTCCTTTAACTCCCTTCTGCTTTTCCCTTCATATATCAGTAACTGATTCTCTTGTAACAGGTTAACAACCCAGCACCATCAGTGAGCAAAAGTGGGAAACCCTTCAATATCCGGCCTGTTTCCCCAACATCGCCGATTGGCTACAACGCTCCCACCTTAGCCGCTTTGACCCACCAGAAGATTCGTACCAAGACCATCACTTCCAAGTCCAAATTGGCTACATCCAGGACTACTCCATCGGCCGCTGCTACAACCTTGGTCAAAGCATTCAAGGAAACAACCTTGTTTATTTTTACTTATGCCGATCACAAACTATATTAACCTTAATCATCAGGGGGTAAGAGCTGCTACTGGATCGTCATCGGCAATTCCGCCGATATCAAGCACCACTTCTTTCGATGAACCTTCAGAGGTAGCTTCTTGACTTTACATTTTATCTGTTAAATATCATATCTTACACTTGTTTTGCAGCAACAATTGGGTACATCGGCAAACGTACCAGATGTCCAAGCTTCACGACCAACAAGTGTCGATGCCCCCCAGCCAATCGTTGCCGATGCCCAAGCAAAGCGCAAAGCTTCAACAGATACTGAAGCACAGCCAAAACGACAAAGGTCCATGCCGATCCCTACATCTACCCCAATGTCATCGGTCATCATACCTCAAGAGCCCACCACCAATGAAGTCACAGAGGATATCCCATCGGCAAGCTCAGCCGATCCCCCACACGACATACTCCAGGCTGCTTCCTCCAGTCAAGCACAGGAAATTGCCGTGAAACAGGTAAACCGATCAACCTAGCTGATTTACAATACTCGTACTTACCCCTAACTGATCTCCTTTTCTCTCTTTCAGGAACAAGATTCCCCGAACAGCCTATTTTCCTTTGCCATTGACATTTCTGACGACGATGGAGACGAGACAAGTTCTTCCCTTGCACTGGGAACAATATCGACAGAGACTAAATCCAAGTTGGAAACCCTCCTGAACTTGCTACAGCAAGGTACCGCCCAACTGGTAGATGACTCGGACCCTGCAAAGGCAATTTTCAAAACAATTCGTGGCCAGGTCCCTGCCGATGTTGAAGAAGTACTCTTCCTAGCAGCTCATTTAGAAAGCCGCCAACTGCAATATCAACGGGCTGCTCAGCGTATTGCCGATAGAGCAGCTCAAGCTCAACTCAAAGAAGAGATGCTACAACTGAAACAAATTGCCGATGAGAAGCACAAGGGCATCGTCAACTTGCAGACTTCGGGTGCTGCACTTAAGCAGAAAATCTTGGATTTATCAGCAAGGAAGATAGCTCTATTGGCTGAATTGAAAGAAGTTGATGCAGCCTTAACTCATGCTCAACAAGAAGAAAGCCAGCTACCCGATGCCGTCAAAGCCCTTCAGCAAGAAAGAGATATCCAAGCTCGCAAAGCTTTAGCCATGAAGAAAAAACTCAAGCCTGTGGGAGGTGCTGCCGATGACGATATCAAAGAAATGGAGGAAGCCGACCAGATTCGCCTGCGTGCGATATTAGCTATCCAATCCTTGTTGAACGTGTAATCTTATTTATTGTATCGGCACTTTATGAGACATTGACATCCTTGCATAATTCTAGCTGATAGTACTGTTATCGGCACTTATACTTTTATGCATCTATCCAGATACTAGGGTAATATTTCTTTAAATATTTTCCATTTAACGCTCTGGGAAACACAACCCCTTCGAGAGTTTCTAAAATATATGCATTACCAGGAACAGACTGATTTATCCGATATGGACCTTCCCAATTAGGAGACCACTTTCCAAACTTTGAACTTTTAGTCCCAATCGGTAAAATCAATTTCCAGACCAGATCTCCATCGGCAAACTCTTTTACTTTCACCTTCTTGTCATACCATCTAGCTACTCTTTTCTTATTTTCTTCGATACTAACTAAAGCCCTTAACCGATGACCCGCCACATCTTCCAACTCATCTTTCATAAGAGTATTATAATCATCGGCTGTCAGCTGATTTTGAGAACGTATTCGTCTAGAGCCAACCTTAATTTCCCAAGGCAATACTGCATCGTGCCCATATACTAACTGATAAGGCGTTACTTTGGTTGCACCATGACATGACATCCGATATGACCACAAGGCTTCATTTAATACTGTATGCCACCTCCTAGGATTTTCTTCAATTTTGCGCTTAATGAGTTTGATAATCCCTTTGTTAGAAGCCTCAGCTTGACCATTAGCTTGAGCATAATATGGAGAAGAATTTAAAATTTTAATTCCCATACCTACAGCAAACTCATCAAATTCTCCTGATGTAAACATAGTGCCCTGATCGGTAGTGATAGTCTGAGGAATACCAAATCGGTAAACAATATGCTCTTTCACAAAATCAATCATATTGACCGATGTCACCTTTTTTAAAGGAATTGCCTCAACCCACTTTGTGAAATAATCGGTAGCAACCAGAATAAATTTATGTCCTTTACTCGATGGCGGATAAATCTGACCAATGAGATCAATAGCCCATCCCCGGAACGGCCACGGTTTGATTATAGGATTCATAGCCGATGCAGGCGCTCTTTGAATATTACCAAACTTTTGACACCCCTGGCATCCTTTAAAATATTTAAAACAATCTTCAAGAATAGTCGGCCAATAGTACCCATTCCTTCTGATCATCCATTTCATCTTGAAAGCCGATTGATGTGCCCCACATACTCCTTCATGAATTTCACCCATCAAGCTTTTCGATTCATCATTGCTAACACATCTAAGTAAAACTCCATCTATAGTTCGATAATATAGTTCATCATCGAGGAGCACATATTTTGTAGCTTGGAACCTTATACGTCTCTCAACCTTTCTATATGGATCCTTTAAATAATCGACAATCTCTTTCCTCCAGTCATCGGTATCAACTGCCGATGTTAGCACTTCCTGAATAGGCTGATACCCGGAAGCATGCTGAGCTAGTCGATTAGCTTCCTTATTATGCAATCGAGAGATATGTTCAAGACGAAAATCTCTAAATCCTTTCAACAATTGCAAACATCTTTCATAATACGAAATCAAAGCTTCACTTCGGCATTCATAAGTTCCAGCCAATTGATTTATAACTAGCATAGAATCACCAAAGATTTCAACAACATCGGCACGTATCTCCTTCAACAATTCTAACCCTTTTATCAAGGCTTGGTATTCAGCTTGATTGTTTGTCGCTGTAGCAACAATCGGCAATGAAAACTCATATTTCCTTCCTTGAGGTGAAATTAACACAATGCCGATACCTGCTCCTTCACCACATGTGGACCCATCGAAGAAAAGTGTCCAGGGAGCAATCTCCAGAGAGTCCACTGTATTACAATGCTGAGTGACAAAATCAGCCATCACTTGCCCTTTAACTGCCTTAGTTGATTTGTAACGTAGTTCAAATTCTGATAATGCTAAAATCCATTTGCCGATTCTACCACTTAATATCGGCATCGACAGCATATACTTGACCACATCGTCTTTGCATATGACCGTACATTCGGCAGATAACAAATAATGCCTTAATTTGACACAAGAAAAGTATAAACACAGACACAATTTTTCAATGGCCGAATACCTCGTCTCAGCATCCACTAATCTTCTGCTCAAATAATAAATGACACGTTCTTTCCCTTCAAATTCTTGAATAAGAGCTGAACCGATAACTGTATCATCAGTTGACAAATATAACCTGAAAGGCTTCCCATGTTGAGGTGGAACTAGCACTGGAGGATTTGATAAATATTTCTTAATTTCATCAAGGGCTAATTGCTGTTCAACTCCCCATACAAATTCCTGATCAGCTTTCAATTTAAGTAGTGGGCTGAAAGCCTTGATCTTACCCGACAGATTAGATATGAATCTTCTAATGAAATTAATCTTACCGATCAAAGATTGCAATTCAGTCTTATTAGCAGGAGCAATCACCTTGTTAATTGCATCAATAGACTTCCTACTGATTTCAATGCCCCGCTGATGTACCATAAAACCCAAGAATTGTCCTGCCGATACACCAAATGCACATTTATTAGGATTCATCTTCAATCCATGCTTCCTTGTGCACTCCAGTATCTTTCGCAGATCGGCTAAATGTGCTGTGATATCTCCAGACTTAATCACTACATCATCAATGTAGATCTCCACTAATGTGCCGATGTATTCATGAAAAATAAAGTTCATAGCTCTTTGATAAGTAGCACCGGCATTTTTCAAACCAAACGTCATGACTATCCACTCGAATAACCCCACATGACCTGGACATCTGAAAGCAGTCTTGGGAATATCTTCCTCAGCCATGAATATTTGATTGTAACCTGCATTACCATCCATGAAGCTGATAATTTGATGTCCAGCCGCAGCATCAATCAACAAATCAGCAATCGGCATTGGATAGCCATCCATCGGTGTGGCTTTGTTGAGATTCCTGAAATCAATACAGACACGAAGTTTTCCATTTTTCTTATAAACAGGAACCACATTAGAGATCCACTCTGCGTATCGACATTGCCGAATAAACTTTGCTTCAATTAATTTAGTTATCTCGGCCTTAATGTCAGGAAGTACATTAGGGTTGCATCGGCGCGCTGGCTGCTGATGTGGCCGAAATCCAGATTTGATAGGTAACCGATGTTCAACTATCGATCGGTCTAATCCAGGCATCTCAGTATAATCCCAAGCAAAACAATCTTTATATTCTTTTAACAAATCTGTTATTTGCTGCTTACACTTGGAATCTAACTTAGCACTAATAAAAGTAGGTCTTGACCTATCACCATCACCAATATCTACTTCTACTAAATCATCTGCCGATGTGAACCCTTGACCTAATTTTCCATCATCGGCAAACCTATCCATTAAAACTCCTCTTCAGAACCGACTGCTTGGATCGGTGGAATTTCATAGTCAGCAACTCTAAGGAACTCTTTTTCCCAAGCTTCTCCTGATATGCATTTAGTTCGCTCATAAGTATCTGATTCTGCCGATGCGATGATATAAGAAGAATCACCAGGGACGACCTCAATCTTATCCCCAATCCACTGTACGAGGCATTGATGCATTGTAGAAGGAACACAACAATTAGCATGAATCCAATCCCTCCCTAGAAGCAGATTATATGCACCCTTGCCGTTGATAACAAAGAACGTCGTTGGCAAGGTTTTGCTGCCGATAGTCAATTCAACGCACACTGCCCCTTTAGCTGGTGACACATTGCCTTCAAAATCTTTCAACATCATATCGGTTTTGGTCAAGTCTTGATCTCCCTTACCAAGCTTCCGATACATCACGTAAGGCATAATATTAATCGCAGCCCCTCCATCAATAAGTACCTTAGACACAGGCTGCCCATCAACTCTGCCCTTCACAAATAAAGCCTTAAGATGCTGTCTCTCGTCATCGGTAGGTTTCTCAAAAACAGCCATCATTGGATCTAGTGTTAACTGAGCTACTTGATCAGAAAGAACAACTTCTTCCTCATTATCAGATAGTGCCAAAAACTCCATCGGCAACATGAATACCATATTAACATCTGCCGATGGACCCTTATTTTTGTGTTTTACCTGCCACTGCTGATGACCAGGCCTTTCATTGGAGGAATTTTCCTCTTGGTATAAATCCTCCTGACGCTCACGTTGCATCCTCCTTCTCTGCGTCTTTGTCAGACCCTCTGGGCACCATCGAGGAAACTTGGTTTTCCAAACCGGCTGATAACAAGTCCTAGTTGGTTCTACACGACGTATATTAGGGTCCCTGTAGAATATTTCCTCATCAGGAACTCTTGCGTTTGCCATCTCCTCAAGATCCTCTTGATTTCTTGGAAAATATCCAGCGCGTTTACCAAGCCTCTCATGTACACTAAGTCTGCCCCCCAGCCGATCATGCACTGATGCTCTGCCTCTGATCGGCTCATTGATAGACAAACCCTGATTACTAAGTTGAAACCTCCTTTCTGAGCGATTGACTCCGTAATAACCATTACACTCAGGGCAATTTTCAACAGTTGGCAATTTAATACCTTCTTCCTAGCAATGGATGAAAAACGGACATCTCCAATGATCTTTATGTCGATTCCATTCTTCCTGACGTCTCACTTCTTGCTGTTGTCGATATCGGTCATTACGTTGACGCCAACCCTCCTGCTGCCTTCGATGAGTAATCACAATGCCAGGTCGAGGAGGTTTTTTGGAACTACTATTTTCTCCTAGCAAACCCTTACTTTTTGCATCATCGGTAGTTATCCGATGTTGGGGGTCCACTGACGCGTTTTTCTCAGCAGCCTCTGACGTCAATACCTTGGTCTTTCCTTTGGCATCCAACATATTTGCTGGAAAAGGGTGTTGATCAATTTTCATTGGCTTCTGGGCCTTGGAAGTACCAAACTTAATTCTCCCAGATTCAATAGCCGATTGTAACTGTTGCCTGAATACCTTGCACTCATTTATACTGTGTGAAGTTGCATTGTGCCATTTGCAGTACAAGATCTTCTTCAACTCTTCTGCCGATGGGATCACATGATTAGGTGATAGCTTAATTTGGCCCTCTTGAAGCAGAAGATCAAATATTTTATCGGCCTTGGTGATATCAAAGGTAAACTTTTCTGGCTCTTTTTGACCAAAGGGACATGATATCGGCTTTTTATTCTTAACCCACTCAGCTAAGCCGATAACTGGTTCTTCATCAGAGTCAGAATCTCCTACTTCTTCAACAAATGATACCTTTTTACTCCAATTCTTTTTAGGTTCAAAAACCCTAGTATCTTGATCAGAGATCCTTTGCACGAGATGACTGAGGCTTTCAAACTCCTGAGAAGCATATCTGTCTTTAAGATGTGGCAATAACCCTTGGAAAGCCAGATCGGCAAGCTGCCGATCATCCAGCACCAGGCTGTAGCACTTATTTTTTACATCTCGTAGCCTTTGTACAAAGCTTTCTACCGATTCATCATTACGCTGTCTCAACTTTACTAAATCGGTAAGCTTCTTTTCATGGATTCCAGCAAAGAAATACTTATGGAATTGTTTTTCTAGATCAACCCAAGTAATAATAGAATTTGGTGGTAATGAAATGAACCATGTAAATGCTGATCCAGACAAAGATGATGAAAATAACTGAACTCTTAATTCATCTCTGTTAGCTGCCTCTCCACATTGAATAATGAAGCGATTGACATGTTCCATTGTTGATGTATCATCTTGCCCAGAGAATTTAGTGAAATCCGGTACCTTGTACCAATTTGGGAGAGGAATTAAATCGTATGCAGGAGGGTATGGAGTCCGATAAGAATAAGTATTGACCTTGGGCTTTATCCCAAACTGATCCTTCATAATTTCTGCTATCTTATCGGCCCAAAAAGCATCAGCCTCCTGCTGACGAACTGGTTGAATTTCTACAGGAAGTGCCTGCTGACATCCCTCCACATATCTTTGTGGCCCACGATCTCCAGCAATCGGCATATTTGCCGTTACTTGTGGTCCATTAGCCTGTTGGAAAGGATTCATCGGCTGGGCTGCCGATGCTTGATTCTGGAAACCAGCTTGCATATGACCTTGTTGAATCCCTACAACCTGCGATGGCTGATAATTTGCTGATATTGTTGGATAATTATAACCGGTTTGAGGCATGAACTGAACCCCAGTTTGACTCATAGCAGGGGCTTTCTGCTGCATCGGCAGTAAGCTCGCCGATGGACTTGAATTGAATGTTTGAACCATAGGCATATGGAAACCTCCTGGAGTTGGTTGCACAGAAGTAGCTGCGGCATATTGAGGCACTTGAGCCATCGGCGAAATGGCCGATGGTATAGGCGTTCTTCCTACTGCATCAAACACTTGAGGTAATCTAGGATTGAAAGCAGATGACTCTGGAGGCATGCCATATCCCCACCAACTAGTAGGAATCTGGTTATTCTAGGACACAGGACCTGACATAGCCGATGCTGATAGATCTGTATTAAGCTGAACTCGCCCTCCTGGTAGTACCTGATCTGATTGTATCGGTGTAGATTGAATATTAGGTGAACCTGCCAATACTGGAGGGGAAGTAACTTCCGTACCCACAACGGCCGAAGGAGCCGATGGAGTTTTGACAGATGCCGGCTCTGGTTGATGATAGGCAGGCCCAACGTAATGTGGTGCCGCTTGTCCTTCTTTGAGAGTTCGAACCACAGCATTATGAACAGTATTGGACAGCACATTGGAGTGATTAATCAAAGCATGATTTACTGCAGAGTTAACCATCTCTTGAAGTTTACCAGGATTGGAGTCAAAGGTAACCTGCCGAGGCAACAGCAAATCTTGCTTCTGGATGACTTGTCTACTCTTGTTCAAGCTAAACGATCTCAGACAAAGCTGCTTGTATTCTTCTACAGCCTTTTCCATAGCCTGCCTCTGTTCTTCCTTGAGATCTTCTTCTGATACTGCGATAATGTTCCCTGAATCGATCTCGGGATTGAACATATTGATTGATTGGTCCCACCGGGCGTGCCAAAAGATGTGTTGATGCAAAAAGTGGATCTGCAAACACAAAGGGCTAATACCCGAATCGATATCCAAAGCGTGCCAGTCGATTTGACCTGCTAATCGACAAGGATGAAGATACGGACACTTTGGTCCTGACAACAGCGATACGCCCGGAAGTCACGGCCAAGAGGTGCTCACGCGGAACTCGAGAATCGCCGAAGGTCATACTGAAACGATGCAGCTCGCCGAATCAATGAGAACTCGTAAAAAAAAGAAAAATATGCAAATTGACGAAGTCGCCGAAAAGTAAGTAGATGCAAATAGGAGTAAAAATTGGTTTTGATATTGATTCATATATCTATTACATTGCCCCTTACTCTATATTTATACCCTGATCTAAAGAGACACAACCAAACACAACTAGGACACCAATCCCATATCTAAGGAAACACGTGACTCTTACATGAATCATACTCCAACAAATATAGAAAAGGAAATCAACTCCTATCTATTTCCCTGTCCGCCTCAATTACGATGGAAATCTCACCGTCCTCCTTCCCATCGGCATACTCCCTATTTCATCGGCAGTAGTCTTCAAGTCTTCCTTCATCGGCATACTCCCCGTTTCATCGGCAGTAGTCTTCAATCCTCCCTTCATCGGCATCGACAATAACACCTCCAACCTCATCGGCAACGCCCGAGTCCAAATCAACCTTTCCATCGACCATTACCAGCCATCGGCAACCATCTTTACAAGCTGGCTTTCATCGGCTATCAAAGTATTCAATAACTTTCCCCCTGCCGATTAGTCCACTCCGATTATTTTGACACGTGCAAAAAACGGTGTCAACAGACTGCAAGAAACCTACGCCCTAGTGGCTATGGCACTCTTGCTCACCAGTGTGATCAGAGTTTGTTCACCCATGCCCCTAGCTCTACTGTCTTAACAAATGGAAGGGTCGGAATGCATTAACTCCTTTTCACACATAAAAAGGGAGAAAAAACAAACTTGTTCACACTGAAATAAAAAATAGACTTGTTTGAACACAACACAAGGGTTAGAACTTTTCCAATTATTACAAAAATGATCGTCCGACCTATCTAACTAACTAGCCCCTCTAGAGGAGAACTACGTCTTCTATCCTATCCACCAGGTCCTATGAAAGGGGAGCCACCACCGCTTCCATCTCCTCCAGCTCGTGGACTTCATAGCTAGGCACGTAGCCATGGCTCATCGTCTCTAGATTGATGCTGTCCCCATAATGAGAATGAGCAATCATGAAGGACTGATTGACTCTAGCGCGAAGGGCGCTCCTTTTGAGCTAGTGCACCCGAGCCATGATCTCGACGGCATGAGCCGTGAGCAACCTGGTCCCCTTCGACCACACCACTTGAAGGTCCTCACAGACCACTCTGAGGGCGGCACTTAGGATATTGAGCTCATCACTCTCCGCCTATAGATTCCTCCTCACCTTGGCGAGGTCCATGGCTAGCATGGTAGAAACACTCTTAGCCTCTAGCTTCTGGGTCATCACGCTTTCGAGCTAGGCCTAGAGGGAGCTGACCTTCTATTGTGCATCATCATGCTCTTTGGTAGGCCTGGTCATGCTCTCAGAAATCCTGGTCATGCTCCTCATGTGCCACGCTGTGTTCTAAGTAGAGCCTCTCCATAGTTTGGAGCAGCTCGTCCTGCTCCTTGTGTAGTCGAGCGACCACCGCAACATCTAGGCTCACCCTGTTCTCTAGGGCCACGAGCTTCTCCTTGGCCCCCAACTTTATATCCCTTTCCTTCTCAACCTCACCCAGAAGGTCAAGGATCCACTGATGGGTCTTGGTGTCCCTCAAGAGTAGCTCATCCCGTTCCTTCCTGACCCTAGCGACTTCTTCATCATCCTTCCATGACCTCGCCAATAGGGCCTCGAACGCCTTCTCAGCCTCGTCAGCATCCCGACGAGGCTCGGTCACTCACGACTGAAGATTGGCTACCTTCTCGGCGAGGGGAGTTAGCTTGGCCACTCTTTGATGGGTGGCAACAAGCTAAGCGGTCACCTCCACGTGTAGCCGCACCTCCTCAACGAGGCGGTCCTAGGTCTCCTTCTATTGATGAAGGAACCGAGAATTCCCCCAACTATGAGCTATGAGGGACTACAGGAAGATGATGATTAGGATACAAAAAATAGAAAAAGGAAGATAAAGTCAAGAAGTAGGATGAAGCAATACCTGGCTGGAGAGAATGATGACGTCACGCAACGCACCCGTTGCGTGGTTCAGGGCCTCGAGCATGGATGTGATCCCTACATCGAGGCACTCCCGCTCCATGCTCTTGGTGGCATCATCAAGAGTGAAGAGCGTCGACACCAGATCCTGTGGATTTGTCCACTATAGCAAGGGCTCTCCTCGCGCGGGCAAGCCGTTGCCCATCGATGTCAGGGCTAGGGATGACTCCCCATCGACTCCAAGTACCAGTGACCCCTCTTGCCAATGCCTTAGGTGCCGCTGCGGTTATGCTCGGCTGTGACTCATCTGTCATGGTCACTGCCACCTCCATCGGCATCAGCAGGGTCATGACTGGCTATGCCGTGCCCACCGTGGTCGGTGCCATGGGCGCGGTTGGCAGCCCCATCTGTCCTGTCATCGGCAGCGGTATCACAGCTGTCACCGGCTGTTCCACGACCTTTGAAGGCACCCCTTGAGCGAATGCGGTCACACTGGCGCTGCTACTGCCCGAAACAGGCGTGACACCAGCCAATGGCTACCACCTCAATTGGAGGGCGACAGTCTTCTTCGGCGCCAGCGCCAAAGGATTATGCTGTCTGCCAACACTACAAGGAACGAAAAGCATAAGTCACGATGAAATCTGACCAAAATAGAAAAAATAGAGGAACTGATAGCTCACCTTAGCGCCGTCAGCCAGCATATGCATGTGGGGGCGAACCCCTAGACCCTCACTCCACCTCGTCAGAACGAGGCCATTTCAAGCCCGCTCCCTGCTCTTGGGCAGAGGGCCCCACTCCCCTTGGCTCTTGAGGCATGATGGCGGAGCCACCCGCCTCCGCTGGCACCTTAGGCACAATGGCAGAGCCACCCGCCTCTGTTGGCTCCTAGGGTAGGCCGATGGTATGGCCCGCCTCCACTATTTCCCTAGACATACCCTCCCCTCCACGGAAAGGGAAGGGTCCCTATGCCTAGAAGGATGAACCGATGCCTGTCAGTGCATCCTCGTTCTCTAGGTTGTCCCACTCGATGTCATCGGCTACCTTGTCATCGTCATCATCATCATCACTGTCGGTGTCCTCCCCCTATTCCCGTGCCTACAGCTTCTGCTGCTTTTTCCTCTTCTTGTCCTCCTTTGCCTTCCTCAGCCGCTCACCCTTGGTGCAATTCATTGTTGTCATGGCCGAATCCCTTGGTTGCGGCGCCGAGTGATCCATGAGAATGAGGTCCCTCGGCTAGTCCCGACCCTCTCAAAGTTAGTCTCAAGGGGTCGGGAAATCGATTGAAGAAAAGGAAGGAGAAAGGGGGACTTATGAAGACCATGTAGCCTAACTCTAGCTGTATCAGAGGATGCCCCAGCACCGGGTAGTTGAAATCAAGGATGGCACCCGCATCGTCCCGCAGAGGCTCCATCACCTGCTTGATGCATTATGCGATCTTGGAGTTCTGGAGCACCCCCTCGGTGAGCGCCGTTCCATCGAACGATGCCTCAGGCGCCATCGCATACAGCGGGAGCACGCACATCATCAATGGCGCCACCCTCCTTGCGTGGTAAGCCCTGATGACGCCTGACCGCTTTAGGTTGTTCTCCTTCAGGATATGGATGGCGGCGATGTGGTCTCGGAACTTCTTCTTGTCCTTCTCTGGGATGCCCCACTTCCTCCATGGCTCTAGGGCCTCTTTGATTAGGCGCCCAGTGAACTCTGGCAGAGGAGCGGTGGCATCATTCTTGAGGTAGAACCATTATGAGTGCCACCCCTTGTTGGACGTTGATAACCATATCGACAGGCACTTGCCAACCCGGTTGTTCTAGAGTTAGATGTTGGTGCACCCCATCGGCATATGCAGCTCCTACCTGCCGCTCTTCTCCCTCTTCTTCTAGAGGGTGACGAAGAAGAAGTGCCTCCACAAGTTGAAGTGGGGGTAGATCCCCAGGAATCCCTCGCACTGGGCGACGAACGCCGCCATGTGCTGAATCCCATTGGGGTTGAGATGTTGCAGCTCGATCTTGTAGTAGTGTAGCAGCCCCCGAAGAAATTTGTGGATGGGGGTCATGAGCCCACGCTCATGGAAGTGGACAAACGACACCACATAGCCATCGAGCAGTGACGGCAAATCCTCCTCGCCAGGCAGTAGCCACTCCTCGGCCGAGGTCTACATGCGGAGAAGACCACGATGGATGAGGCCCTACATGCACTGGAAGGTGATGTTAGAACGGCACCATGGTTCCATTGGAGGTGGGGGCAGATGGATGCAGGCTCAACGGCGGTGGAGATGCAGATGCAGGAAACCTAAGCGATGGTGGCAACAACAACATGGCTATGTGTGGCAGAACCTCCTAAGGAATTGGGCCCACGTGCACCTATCGTTGTCTTAACTGACCTCGGATAGCATACACGAGTTCCCAACAACTCAACAGGTCTGTCGGGTGTCCTCGGGAGATCCGAATCATCCACGATTCTCTTTTCAAATAGGATCCCAATCACAGTCATTGCAGATTACAACAGTTTATTCAAATATATACCAGAGTAAAAGATAGCGGAAGTCTTAAGATAACATAATTACAAACCAGTTGTTTTCAAACTTACAATACCATAAGTGTCATACAACCATAGTAGCGAGATAATATTACATTAACTTTATTTATCACACAAACTAGTGCCTTGTCCAAAGGCCATTCATCACTCCTCATCATCATTGACTTCAAACACAGACATGCAGCAGGGACCAAAACAAGCCTGCGTATGCAACTCACCTGCAACAAGGGTTAACAAACCCTGAGTACAAAAGTACTCAACAAGACTAACCCGACGTAACGAGTGTAAGACTTTAGGGATGCAGGGGTTTGGGATAAGGTAAGGATGTAGCAAAATTCAAAGTCCTTTGCCAAAAGCTTACTATACTTATCCTATTCTCAAATTTTACCCCTAAGTCCTTTTAGTTCATTATCTCAACTAAATATACATTTCCCATATTTCATTCCTTCTTATTCCATTCTTTTTCTCATATTTTAGTAATTCACCAGTCCTGCATTGCTTCTGTAATGAATTGAGTCTCCATATCCGCGGAGCACCGACAATTCGAATTGATTCAAGTCCCAGCTGGGGATTCCTTATCACACGACATATGTAGAACTTAATCTTGCATATATCAACCTTGCTACCAGATCCTCCTATACTAAGCCGTCTCCACGCCACCCGAGAGCACAGCACACCTCAAATCCGGCCACATTCCAGCCATGAGGGTACACGCTACTCCCGCCATCTCTCCACTCCCAGTGCACGGGCATTCGTCTTAGTATCGGATTAGCTGAAGTAGGCTTACCAGAGTATGGGACTAGTACTACAAAGTGTCTCATTCAGAAGATCCACAATGAGTGGCCTTTAAGCGACATAGTCGGCAACATTACCCAAAATTCAAGATAAGTCACCCGACTAGCCTCTAATTCATTCTATCTTCTTTCTTTCTTTGGCCAATATGCCATCTTTGATTGTATCGAAACTTTTACTTTGAAAGCCTACCATAAAGCATACTAAGCATTCTACGCCTTTGTAAATGAAAACATCTTCAAGGATGGTAAACAAGTAACAAGGTAGGTAATGCATCAAGTAGGTAACATTTGAATTAAACAACTTAATGCAATAAGTAACATAGGTGATAAACTTTTCAAAGTAATCAAGGTAATGGCTTAATGCTTAAACCGGGGCTTGCCTTCGTTGACGATCTCAGATTCTGGATCAGTATCACGATTATCGAATCCCGTGACAACCGGGGATTCTTCCATAACTTGTTCAACTAGAATCGTTTCACTCTCGGGTTCTACACAAAACGATAACATATGCTTTAACATGATGATAATGTAAATATGATGCTTTCATGGTACATGAAATGTAAAAATACCCCGCAAATGATTTTATTTCAGGGTACAGTTGCAAGCCAACAAAACCAACTTGCAATCCTACCATCAAGAACCACACATGTGACTTGACCAAATGGATCTTGAAACCCTACTAGTCACAAAACATGACCAAAACAAGATCCAACACTAATCAAACACTTAGGGTTTGTCTTTATTTATTTTTGAATTAATCTGGAATTAAGCCCAAAAATGAACTTGTTCCAAATGACCTGAAAATTTTATGTAAGCTTCCTCATGACAAATTAGTGTACCAAAACAAATTTCATAATTTTTGGAATTATACAGTGACCTACAAAAATCATGGAAATTGCAATTATTAATTAATGGACTGAATATTTGAACATTAAAAATTTATTCAAATTTCAAGTTTCAAATTTTTAAACCATACTAGAGCATGTACAGAAGCTACACAAATTTTTTCAGAATTTTTGGATGTGTAAATAAATTCCTACAAAATTGAAAAATTGCTGCACTATTCAAAAATCAGAAATTAGAAAAACTCTCTGTTCTCTCTCTGTCGCTGACAGGTCGGCCCCACCCGTTAGTGACTCATACGTAAGCTCGGCGGCGCTGCCTGACTCCGACCGGCCAATTCGCGCCGTCGGCGAGTGCTCCGGCGATACGGTTGGCATCAACATGATCAACATCACATGGCGGACCTATCTCGACACTCATACCAGTCACGGGCACACCGGAGAAGGTATCTCGACGGCCATGGTGGCTATGGCGGTGAACTCGCGGCGGTGCACGGTGGAACACCGACTACAACAAGGTAGCGTCTAAAGCGAAGGGATTAACACGATCAGGGACTCACCACCAACACGTTGATGTGCTCGGTGAAGACGGAGATGCTCTGGAATGACCTGGCCACGGTGAGGTTGACGGTGGCGGAGCTCCGGCCGGTCCTGAGGAAGACGACGTCACGCGGTGGCACTGGACCTCCAGGGGCGACACGATCAGGCTTGGGAGGAGCAGAAAGACGAGGCGGAGCTACTGGCGGATGCTACTGACTTAGAATGCTACGACGGCGACGAATTGCACGAACGCAGTGAGGTCGTCGGCGACGAGCAGAGGAAGGAAAGGAGAAGAGGGACAATGACGGTATGGCTATTTATAGCCGGGAGGAGCTCGTCTAGCTTCAACAGCACACGACGAAGACGCCACGGCGATGAAGACGTGCCAGGGCACAAGGAAGCGGCGCAAAACGCTCGGCGGCGGCAGAGGCGTGGCGCCGGCGGTAAGCGGTGATGTAAATCTTGATTTTTGAATTATTTACATAACTGCCACTGAGTCTATTTTTTTTAAATTACTCCCAAATTTTCTAAAGAAGTTGAAAATCTCCAAAAATGAAAGTTGTTCAATTTTTCAAACTCTACAACTTTGCTTCTAGAAATATTTTCAAATTCTGCCTCCATTTTGAAATTTGAATTGGGGTGCATTTGAGCATTTGAAAAATTTCAAAATTACTTCAAATTTTATATGTAAACTTGAAAAACTTTGAATACCAAAGTTGATCTACATAAAATAATCTCCAACTTTGCTTTTTGCCTCAACCCCAAATTCCACATGGATTTTGAATTAGTAAAAAGGGGCAAAAAGGACTTTTATAAATTGAATTTGAATTCAAATTTTATTTGTCTTCCTTTTACTTAAATTTTGATTTTTGACCAGTAACATGGCCCATTAGGGTTATTTAAGTCAAATGACACATGGCCTCACATGATCACATGAAATTTGACCTTTGTGGTCATATTCTTTATTTAGGGTTTTTGAAACACATCACATGAAATAACAATATTATGAAATAAACCTTATTTAGTGAATGCATTCAAAACTTTATACTATATGAATGATTTGTAATGCACATGATGACATGTCAAATTTTAGTATTAGGTCAAAACACCAGAGGTGTTACACTATGGAGGCAAGGATGCAATGTATGGAATCCGGGGGCTAACCCTTTGGTTTTATAGGGGCCATGGGCATGAGGAAACCAACTACCCGCATAGATCTCCGCGCCTACCACGACCTGCCACCATGACTCACCATGATGCATGCGCATGTAGCCTATGTCTGTTCCCTTAGAAAACTCACTAGATGTTTCACCTTCCCGAACGGGCCATGACCCATCATAGGTAAAAGGGATACAGAGCTAAAGATGCTCATATGGCCTGTCTACGCCCTGGAGCTCAAAGGTTGGCCCACCGATGAGTTCAACAACTGCTCTAGGCACCTTTAGAGTAAGGGGAGGAAAAGGATGGCCCTGCTAGCGGCCAGTACCTGAGCGCACGAGCGCCACAGGCATCCCAGCCCACGTTCGAGTCTCAGCCAGATTTGATCCATGGTTTTCCTCAAAGAAAGGCAAAGAGCCCTTCGGACCAGTCGAATGGATCCGAGAACTATATGGATTGACCGCTGAGAATCTGGAGCTGGTCACCAGCTGACCCAAGCCAGATCCCCACGAATGGGATGTCGGGGCCCTACTCGGACTAACCCATTAATGGCTCACCAGCACCATGATTTGTCCATAGAGGAAAATCATGACACGGCTCGGCCCCTTCGTTTTTATCGGAAAAATGCTTGAGGGAAGACAATCACGAAGATGAGCCGATCCTCGACCGAATCCCTGCTACGGGCTCTATTTAAAGGCTTGTGGCTGGCTCTAGCTCACTCTCTTGGCCATTTGCATTTACATAGCAACCTTGTGAGCTTAGCCAAAGCCCTCTGACTTATCTCCATCATTGATTCATCATCTTTGTGAGATTGGGAGAGAATCCAAGTGCATTGCTTGAGTGATTGCATCTAGAGGCACTTGGTGTTTGTGTTTCGCTGTGGGATTCACTTGTTACTCTTGGTGGTTGCCGCCACCTAGATGGCTTGGAGTAGTGAGGATCGTCGAGTAGAGGTTGGTGATTGTCTTCGGTTCCGATCGCGGTGATTGTGAGGGGTCTTGTGCCTTCCCTGGCAAAGCGTTGAAAGGTAACTCTAGTGGATTGCTCATGTCATTGAGTTACCTCACTTGTGGGTAGGTTCTTGCGGTGTCCAATTATGTGGATGAGGTTCGTGCAACACCTCTTAGCCGCCGAACCACCAAGAAAGGCAAGGTGGCCTTTATCACTGCCAAAGCTAGCTTTGTGAAGGGCAATGATCGGTTTTGCAATAGATGCAAGCAAGTTGGGCATATAGAGTAATATTGCAAAACTAACAAGAACAAGCAACCTAATGTATCCTCAATTAGATTTGATTCTTATTACATGCTTGTTAAGGGTGCCAATGGTGTGAAGGCTAAGTTCATTGGTGCACCAATTGTGGGCCCAAAGAAGAAGGCCATTTGGGTACCAAAGACCTTGGTAACTAACCTTCAAGGACCCAATAAAGTTTAGGTACCTAAAAAGAATTGATCTTCTTTTGTAGGTCAATTATAAAGCCGGAGGAAGGCATTGGGTGCTTGATAGTGGGTGCACACAACACATGACTGGTGATCCAAGAATGTGCAATTCAATCAATGAAAATAAGATAGTATCACATTTGGTGATAATGGCAAAGGCAAGGTCAAAGGTCTTGCAATATCCAATGACTTGAGCATTTCCAATGTGCTACTAGTAGAGAGCTTGGACTTCAACCTATTATTGGTAGCTCAATTGTGTGATCTTGGTTTCAAGAGCATATTTGGTGCGGATGATGTAGAGATTATAAGTGTAGATGGCTCTAACTTGATATTCAAAGGATTTAGATATGAGAATCTATACTTGGTTCATTTTAATGCTAGAGAAGCTCAATTGTCAACATGTTTGCTCACTAAGTCTAGCATGGGTTGGTTATGGCATAGAAGGCTTGGTTATGTTGGAATGAAACAATTGAACAAGTTGATCAAGCATAACTTAGTTAAAGGCTTGAAAGATGTCACATTTGAGAAGGATAAGCTATGTAGTGCATGTCAAGCTAGAAAGCAAGATGGTAACACACATCCTAAGAAGAGCATAATGAGCACATATAAGGTATTTGAGTTGGTGCACATAGACTTGTTTGGACCAGCCACATAAACTAGCATTGGTGGAAACAAATATGGATTTGTGATTGTGGATGATTTCACTAAATATACATGGGTGTTCTTTCTTGTTGACAAGAGTGATGTGTTTGCAACCTTCAAGACATTCATCAAGAGAATTCATAATGAGTTTGAAACAACCATCATAAAAGTGAGAAGTGACAATCGAAGTGAGTTTAAGAACACAAGAGTGGATGATTTGAGTAATGAGTTTGGAATTAGGCATCAATTTTTGGCCAAGTATACTCCACAATCAAATGGCCTAGTTGAAAGAAAGAATAGAACTTTGATTGATATGGCAAGATCAATGTTGAGTGAGTACAATGTGAATCATTCTTTTTGGGCCAAAGCAATGAACATGGCTTGCTATTATAGCAACCAACTCTATTGTCACCCCATGATGGAGAAGACACCTTATGAGCTATTGAATGGAAGAAAGCCCAACATAGCATACTTTCGGATTTTTGGTTGTAAATGCTACATATTGAAGAAAGGCACTAGATTGAGCAAGTTTGAAAAGAAATGTAATGAAGGTTTCTTGCTTGGTTACTCCACCACTAGCAAGACATATAGAGTTTGGAATTTGGCTAGTGGTACTCTTGAGAAGGTTCATGATGTGGAATTTGATGAAACGAATGGTTCCCAAGAGGAAGATGAGAATCTAGATGATGTGAGAAGCACTCAATTAGTCAATGCAATGAAGAATATGGACATTGGTGATATAAGACCTAGAGAGGTGATTGATGTTGAAGATGACAAGAATCCAGTGCTCTCTAACTCAAATATACAAGCTAGTGGTTCTCAAGATCAAAGTCAAGCAAGTGCTAGTGTTGACAAAGTGCAAGATCAACAACAAGTGGCTAGTTCGTCATCTCAACCAAATGATCGATCAAATGCAAGCAATCAAGTGCAAGTGCTGCAACCAACCAATATTGCAAGAGATCATCCTTTGGACTCTATAATTGGTGATATTTCTAGAGGTGTACAAACAAGATCTAAATTGGCATCATTTTGTGAACATTTCTCATTTATGTCATCCATTGAACCTAAGAAAATAGATGAAGCTTTGAATGATGTTGATTGGGTCAATGTTATGCATGAAGAGCTAAACAATTTCAAGAGAAATCAAGTATGGGAGTTTGTTGAGAGGCCTATGGATCATATTGTAATTGGAACCAAGTGGGTCTTTCGATACAAGCAAGATCAAGATGGGATAGTAATAAGGAACAAAGCAAGATTAGTGGCTCAAGGTTACACTCAAGTTGAAGGTCCTGACTTTGGAGAAACATATGCCCTGGTTGCAAGATTGGAAGCAGTTAGGATCTTGTTAGCCTATGCTTGTGCCCACAACATCAAGTTGTACCAAATGGATGTGAAGAGTGCATTTCTCAATGGGTACATCAATGAGCTTGTGTATGTTAAGCAACGTCCCAGTTTTGAAGATAAAAAGAAACCCAACCATGTTTACAAGTTGAAAAGGCTTTGTATGGATTGAAACAAGCACCAAGAGCATGGTATGAGAGATTGAGGGATTTCCTACTCTCTAAGGGATTCAAGATGGGAAAGGTTGACACCACTCTCTTCACCAAGAAGCTTAGAAATGACTTGTTTGTATTGCAAATCTATGTTGATGATATCATATTTGGGTCAACAAATCAAGATTTTTGTGAGGAGTTTGGCAAGATGATGGCAAGTGAGTTTGAGATATCCATGATTGGAGAGCTTAGTTACTTCCTTAGTCTTCAAATCAAGCAAATGAAGAATAGCACATTTGTGAGTCAAGGCAAGTACATCAAAGACATGCTCAAGAAGTTTGGAATGGATGATGTTAAAGCTATTAGTACACCAATGGGGACAAATGGAAGCTTGGATAGTGATGCTAGTGGCAACATGGTGGATCAAAAGATATATTGGTCTATGATTGGAAGCCTACTCTATGTGACTGCATTAAGGCCAGATGTGATGTTTAGTGTTTGCATGTCTGCTAGATTTCAAGCCTCACCAAGAGAAAGTCATTTGAAGGCAACAAAGAGAATATTAAGGTACTTGAAGCATACACAAAATGTTGGATTGTGATATCCCAAAGGAGCAAGATTTGAGTTAATTGGATATTCAGACTCCGATTATGCAGGATGCAAAGTTGAGAGAAAGAGCACATCGGGCACATGTCAACTATTGAGAAGATCACTTGTGTCTTGGTCATCAAAGAAGCAAAATAGTGTAGCACTTTCAACCGCCGAAGTGGAGTACTTTTCGGCCAGTAGTTGTTGTGCTCAATTACTTTGAATGAAGGCTACTTTGAGTGACTTTGGAATCAAATTCAAGCAAGTGCCATTGCTATGTGACAATGAGAGTGCCATAAGGCTCACCAACAACCTGGTTCAACATTCAAGAACAAAGCATATAGATGTCTGCCATCATTTCATAAGAGATCACCAACAAAAAGGGGATATTTGTATTAAGAGTGTTGGCACCGATGATCAACTTGCCGTTATCTTCACCAAGCCACTTGATGAGAAGAGGTTTTGCAAGCTAAGGAATGAATTGAACATACTTGACTTCTCTAATATGTATTGATGCACCCCCATTATATGACATGCCTCTCCTTCGAGCAAAGCAAGGTAAAATTGATTGACACATCATTCAACCATTGCTAAGGACTTGTTTAGTGCATCTAGTCATTCCTATCATGTCCTAGGCTCATTCATGAAAATCAAATGTGTCAGTGCAGAAAGTGACCAACACGTAAATATTTGTAGTTTTGTCGTACGTTGTGATCGGATGTAGCCTAGCACTCAATGACATAGGGTTTATACTAGTTCAGGCAACGTGCCCTATGTCAGTTTGAGTCGGTCGATGACTTTATTCCTAAGCCCAGGTGCTCAAAGTTTGCAGTGGGGTTACAAACGAGAAGGAGAAAGATGGGGGGTACAAGAGGTCCGGTCAGACTCTGGTCAGAGGGTCCGAGAGTGACAGGAGCTCTGCTATGTACTAAGTGTTCGAGCGTGTGCTTGTGGTTTGAACCTAGTGGTTCTGTTGTTGTGTACTAGTGAACTGATCGATCCCCTTGTTGGGAGGGAGCGCATCCCCTTTTATAGATGAAGGGGATGGCCTTACAAGTGAGAGGGAGAGAGTATGTATGCTGCTAAGTCTTGCTGCCCACACTGGTGGGTACAAGATGATGGTAGGCGCCCACAACACTGTTTAATGTCAGATGCACGTGGGAGGTTGTGTTGTCTTCTTTAGGTATGGTAGACATCGGTGCCTGCCATACTATTGATATCCAGAGGCATGCAAGGGGTTTTACCATGTTCGCCTGGCATGATAAATGCCGGCGCCCACAACACTGTTGATGCCTCAAAGGCACGTGGAGGGAGCCTTACCGTATTTGTCTAATGGCGCCCACAACACTGTAGGAGAAAATGCCAATGCCTACAACACTGCTTTGGTTCTATCATGCCACGGAGGACACAGGGTACTATCTTGCAGGTGTTTAGGGTACGGTCCTTGGTATTGCGATTGACTTAAGTGCCCTGCCTTACTTTCTCTGTCCGTTTCCTGGTCCTTACTGAGCGGGCGTCCCCGGTCGGTTGGTCCCAGTCAGCTCTAATTGCGCTAGTTGGAGAAGAGTAGTGAGTAGGGGTTTGGCGCATCCCCAATCAGAGACGTGGGTCAGAGTCAAAAGTGGTGTTTGGCTAGGTCTTCTGGTCAGAGAGGCCGTCCGTAGGTGGACTGGAGTCAGAGGCGAGGCCTTCCGGTCAGAGAGACGGGCTGGAGTCGGAAGCGGGTGCCGTTCCTTCTTGGCCAGGCCTTTCGGTCGAAGACTGGATCGCCCTTCTATGTTGTTTTAGGTATTTGGGCTGGCCCATGAGTTGTGTGTTGTTTGCAATGTTGTCTGCTAGGCTGAGCCTTTGTTGTGAAGCTGGTCCATGGGGGACCCCAGGTTTATAAATGATAGGAGCCCCCGAGCCCCTGAGTGATTTGGGTAGAATCATCTGAGGAATTTTTGTCTTTGATAGCGGGTGCGTGCGAGCGCACCCGCGGATGTAGCCCCCGAGCCCCGGGCGATTCGAGCAGAATCGTCTGGTGGGTTTTTTGTGTTGCCAGCGGAGGAAGTTTTGTTTTGTCAGCGGGCATGTGTGTGTGCATTTTAGGCGAGATAGAGTCGTCAACCAAGGTGTCGTGCGCAGCCAAGGCGGTTTTTTAGGGATCGAGTGAGATGGAGCTCGCAGATCCTGGCATCGGTGCCGCCCGTGTAGCCAAGGCAGTTAGTTTAGGGATCGAGCGAGACATAGCTCATGGATCTGAGCATCGGTGCAGCCCACGTAGCCGAGGTAGTTAGTTTAGGGATCGAGCGTGATAGAGCTCGTGGATCCTAGCGTCGGTGCAGCTCGCGCAGCCGAGGCAGTTAGTTTAGGGATCGGGTGAGACGGAGCTCGTGGATCCTGGCGTCGGTGCAGCCTATGCAGCTGAGGCAGTTAGTTTAGGGATCGGGCGAGATGGAGCTCACAGATGCTGGCATCAGTGCATCCCACGCAATCAAGGCATCTAGTTTAGGGATCGGGCGAGATAGAGCTCGTGGATCCTGGCATCGGTGTAGCCCGCGCAGCCAAGGCAGTTAGTTTAGGGATCGGGCGAGACGGAGCTCGTGGATCCTAGCGTCGGTGCAGCCTGCGCAGCCGAGGTAGTTTTAGGTGTCTTGAGCCCCTGAGCCCCATTGGGCTTGGTAGGGGTCGGTTTGAGTTTTGTGCGTTACCCCATCCTTGGTTTCTCACAATCGAAGGGGCTGAGGTAACGTTGCTTGCCCGATCGCTCGGGTTTGAGTGACGCGCTCGGTGAGCTCGCTAACATGTATGATCGAGTGGAATCTGGGTCTATCATTCATGATGGGGTTGGCATAGCCCTCTTGTGATATTCCACTGCTCCTTAACCCACAACCTAGTAGATGCCTAGGTCGTTTCGAGACCAACCCAGGTGGCCCGCTAGCCTCCCCTCGATGGAGATTCTATGGGTTTGGTGAGGTTTAGGATCGAACAAGAAGGTTGAGATGACCCTGTCTGCTTTGGGGTAGACTGGGCGAGGTCCGCTTGGGGCTCATCTGTGTTTTCTCCCCTGGCTCTGTTTGATGTGAGGCGGCCTCGAGCCCTTCGTGGGCCGGCCTTGCTCATGTTGAATGAGGCAACTACCGCTTCGTGACGCAACACGGAGCGTTGTGATGCATTTAACCGCATATGCGATGCCCCGAGCCCCTGGGCAATTAAGGTAGAATCATCTAGGGGCGTGAGTGTATGGGATGAATGCGTGTATGGATGTATGAATGATTATATAAAGAAACAGTGGGGTTTGGTAATGTTACCTTGATGACTTGAGTGACGGGGTTTGAAGAGCTCCAGTCAAAAATGTCCGATCGGGATCCATGCTCATCGTTCGTGATGGAGTCGGCATGGCCCACATGGGGCATCCCTTTGCTCCTTACCTATATCTCGGTATTTTCCTGAGCCATTCGATTGACTTAGGAAGTCCGATGGTCTCTCCTAGTGGAGATCCCATTGTTTGGGTTTTTCTAGGTCCTGCCTAGGAAGGCGAAGAGCCACCTGCACATGGTGGCGCTTTATTTCTCATGCTCAGTCATGCAGTAGTGGTGGGCCATACTCAGGCCATGTCCCATCTAACCAGGCATCGTTTCGTCGGTCAGTGTGTGTCCCATTGGTCAGGGCATGTCCCATTATTTCCCATCCACATTGAATGGGGGAAGGGAGAGGGTTTTCTCACCCTAATCCTTTCGCCTTTCCTCAACTACCCTGCCTCTTCTTTAAATAGGGGAAGGGAGAAGGAAAGGAGAACTCATAGACCCGTTCATGATTCTGGGTCATGATGCCGAGTTGGAGGTCCCCAACATAGATGAGATGGTGCTGGCCACCTTCACCGAGAAGGGGCTAGTTCCGCCGAAGGAGGTGGCACACTAGAGGGTGCCGTACATCGCAGGCTTCATCACTATCTGTGAGGCTTTCGTCAGGATGGAGCCATATGTGGACTCCTTCCAGTGAGCCTTGTCAGAGAGGAAGTCGCTCAGGACTGCGCCAGTGGGAGGTTTCACCCTTGTAGCTGATCAGGTTGGCCAGTTCATAAAGTTTGATGAGATATCTTCCACCCATAGTGCCCATACCTTGGCGGGCAGCATCCCTACCTAGGAGTTGCCTCGACTGCATGAGAAGGTCAGGAGCTCCATGTTCTGTTGCTGAGCATCTATGGGTGTTACACCCTTGAGGTACCTATTACGCTCGATGAAGTTGAGGGAGCGGAACCGGGCAGGGTCCTTGAGGTACCCCTTGCACTCTTCGAAGTCGAGGGAGCGGACCTGGGTGGGGCCCTTGCAGCGGTGGTTATGTCTAGTGGTGTGGGGGTATGGCCCCCAAGACGTGGGCCGCACCATCGGAGGTGGCCTGGCTCACAAGATCAAGGCGTGCACGGCGCTGCTCGGCGTGCACCGTAAGACATTGTATAGTACCAAATAGGATACTTTATGTGTAACCCTGCCCCTCTAGAGTATATAAGGAGAGGCAAGGGTCCTCTACTTGACATCATGTATTCAATACAATACACCAAAGACACAGGACGTAGGGTATTATGTCGATCAGACGGCCCGAACCTGTCTAAATCGTTGTCTCTGCGCCTTGTGTCACCATCCGGTTCCTGATTACGTGCATCCCCACCGACAAATCTACCATCGTGGGATACCCCTCGATGGACTACCGAGCATATTATATCGACAGTTGGCGTGCCAGGTAGGGGTGTGCGCTTGATCAATGGCAAGCTAGATGGATCTCAAATCAACAACGCGTTCTCGTCGTCAATCTTGTGGAGATCCATCCCGGTCCACGACGATGATTCATCGCGGCTACACTAGCCCCTGCGACAGCAGATCTGATCTTGGAACCACCTTCGAGGTCGTCTTCACCAACAACTTGCCGTTGCTGCTCTCGTCAGCCCTCACCGACCACTCGCCGCCGCTGCTCTCATCAGCCCTCATCGACGACTCACTGCCGCTGCCCTCGGCGGCCTTCGCCGATGTCCCTCGCCGTCGACTCGTCGTCACTGCTCGGCAGCCTTCACCGACATCTTTCGCCGACATCCGTCGACTCGTTGTCACCGCTCAATGGCCTTCGCCGACATCTTTCGCCAATGTCCCTCGCCGTCGACTCATCGTCACCGCTCGACGGCCTTTGCCGACATCCTTCACTGACGTCTCTCGCCGTCGACTCGTTGTCACCGCTCGGTGGTCCTTGCCGACATCCTTCGCCGACGGCCCTCGCCGTTGTCTCATCGTCATTACTCGGCGGCCCTCACCGACATCCCTCGTCGCCGCCGAGCTGCAAGCAAGCTGCCTGCGCCACCGACCAGATAACGCTATACGTCACTGACCAGACACTCTGTCTAAAGCTAAGTCATGTTTTAATATTCTTCTAATTATTCTCCAATCTCCGTATATTGTCATAATGTTTTCCAAACTGTTTTCTCCATATTTGCTCTTCAAACGATTTTCCAAACCCTCGAACGGTCCTGTTGATGCTCGAACGCCTCCAGAGACGGCCCTGTCTTCGGCTCCTCCCTACACGTGCTACGGGCTCCGCGCTCTGCGTTATGGGTGATCGGCAGCGGCTCCTTGGTCACGCCTGTTCCTCCTACACGTGCATGGGCTCCACGCTTGACATTATGGACTATGGGCTAGCTAGGGCTAGAGACTCAGCTACACACTAGCTGTTCGGATGGTTTATATTAAACATAAATATATTTTCACGCCAACTGATCGCCGAACTGCATACATTGTTTTATCACCATTGCTGATTTTTCTCCAGAGTTTATTTATTTTTACATCATGTACTACCCGTTCTACATGTTTGTCTTGTAGGATCATCGTCCAGGTGATCGGACCACCTGGTGCTCAGACTTCTCCACCGATCAACTGGTCAGACCGCTTGGTTCATGGACTCCGTCACCGACCAGTTGATCGAACTGTTCGCCGCTCGTGCTTCATCGCTAGCTACGCCAGTTACTCCTTGGCCCTCGGATTCTTCGTACTCGAGGACTAAGTGGGCACACTTCACCGCATGGACGTCGTCACTTATGTCGGTGCTCAGATCTCGCCGCCTACGCCGGGCACTCCTCGGTACTCGGACCTCGCCGCCTGCGCCAAGGACTCCTCGGTGCTCGGACATCACCGCCTACACCGGGGACTCCTCGGTGCTCGGACCTCGCCGCCTATGCCGGGGACTCCTCGCTCCTCGGTGCTCGGTCATCAACAGCAACGCCGGGGACTCCTCGCTCCTCAGTGCTCGGTCATCGCCAGCGATGCCGGGGACTCCTCGGTGCTCAGTCATTGACAGCGACGTCGGTGACTCCTCGGTGCTCGGTCATCGCCAACGACACCAGGGACTCCTCACTCCTTGGTGCTCGGTCATCGCCAGTGACGCCGGGGACTCCTCGGTGCTCGGTCATCGCCAGCGACGCTGGGGACTCCTCGCTCCTCAGTGCTCGATCATCGCCAACGACGCTGGGGACTCCTCGCTCCTCGGTGCTCGGTCATCGCCAGCGACGTCGGGGACTCCTTGGTGCTCAGACATCACCGCCTATGCCGGGGACTCCTCGCTCCTCGGTGCTCAAACATCGCCGCCTACGCCGGGGACTCCTCGCTCCTCGGTGCTCGGTCATCGACAGCGATGCCGGGGACTCCTCGCTCCTCGGTGCTCGGTCATCGACAGCGACGCTAGGGACTCCTCGCTCCTCGGTGCTTGGTCATCGCCAGCGACGTCGGGGACTCCTCGGTGCTCAGACATCGCCGCCTATGCTGGGGACTCCTCGCTCCTCGGTGCTCAGACATCGCCACCTACGCCGGGGACTCCTTGCTCCTCAGTGCTCGGTCATCGACAGCGACGCTGGGGACTCCTCACTCCTCGGTGCTCGGTCATCGCCAGCGACGCTGGGGACTCCCTTGCTGCTCGGATCTTGCTACGTCTCATCGGTGTGCTATCAAGCTGCTCCATGCTATTCGGATCAGGGTGCTGATCTTGGGCAGGATGTCTGGGGTCTTGATACGCGTATGTCAGACGACGTCAGCAAGCTTTCAGACTTCTTTGACCCTGCTACAAGATTCATTCTTCATCTTCCAGCAGGCTCGGGGACTAAGTGGGCACACTTCACCTTGCGGTGAATGTGCATGTTCTCATCTCGAGGCTACGCCCGGGGACTGGCTGCCTGCTCAGCTGGTCTTCTGCTTTATGACCCTAGCACCATGTGACTGCGTCACCTACTGTCAGGCTCAGGGACTAACTGTGGGGGTATGGCCCCCAAGATGTGGGCCGCACCATCGGAGGTGGCCCGGCCCACAAGATCAAGGCGTGCACGGCGCTACTCGGCATGCACCGCAAGACATTGTATAGTACCAAATAGGATACTTTACGTGTAACCCTGCCCCTCTAGAGTATATAAGGAGAGGCAGGGGTCCTCTACTTGACATCATGTATTCAATACAATACACCAAAGACACAGGATGTAGGGTATTACGTCGATCAGACGGCCCAAACCTGTCTAAATCGCTGTCTCTACGCCTTGTGTCACCATCCAGTTCCTGATCATGCGCATCCCCACCGACAAATCTACTATCGTGGGATACCCCTCGGTGGACTACCAAGCATATTCTGTCGACAAGTGGCACATGCCGTGGTCTCTCCTTTGGCATTAGCTAATGTCGCCGAGCGGCCATAGTAGTATTAGGAGTAGAAGTAGTTAGCAAATGTAATCGTTAAGTTCATGGGGGAGCCCCTGTGTGAACAGTTTTTGTATCAATGAATAGATCAGTTCTGTTTTGTGACAGAATCACTATCCGTTCCTTGTTTTTTATCCTAGCATAACTTTATTTTTGTCCTTTCTTTTTTGCACCTACCCGTTCGTTCCATAGGCTGTAGCTTTTAAGAACCTAGGCATGGCCCGTGGGGCTCGACTGCTCATAACCGTAGGTTGTGGCGGGGTGTGTTCAGTTGGGAGTAAGAACAAAGTCACGAGGGTAATCAAAGGAATGGAATGCGCTCTCGTTCGGGGACAAAGTTTTTACCATGTGATAGTCAAAAAGAGAGGTAGTATTTAGTATTGTACCCTCATGGAGCCCCCGAGTGACCTAGGGTGAAAGTGTTTGGGCTGGGGTGCTTTACAGAAGCAAGTGTTGAATAAAAGCGGTAGGACCGAATTTAGGGGGGAAAATGACGTAGTTGTTCAATGTTCCAAGTGTTGGTGAGAACGTTGCCGTTGTTGTCCTTCAGTTGGTAGGTGCCTGGTCGGATCACTTCGGTCACCGTATAGGGTCCTTCGCCTTCCCATGGTGGAGAGAGTTTGTGTTTTTCCTTTGTTGATTGGGTCCTCCGGAGGACGAGATCACCGACTTCGAGGATCCTCCCCCTGATCTTCCTTTCATGGTACCTATGGGGAGTTTGCTGGTAGCAAGCGGAGCAGATGACGGTTGTCTTGTAGGCCTCCTCGAGCAGGTCAACTGCGTCTTCCTGAGCCTCTGCGGCTCAGTCACGGTCGAAAGCCTTCACTCTTGGGGTGCCGTGGTCGAGGTCGGAGGGCAGCACTACTTTGACTTCATAGGCCTGGAAGAAGGGTGTGAACCCTATGGATCAGTTCGGGGTCATTCTCAGGCTTTAGAGGATAGCTAGGACCTCTACAACCCATCGCCCGGCATACTTGTTTAGTTGGTCAAAGATGCGTGGCTTAAGTCCTTGAAGGACCATGCCATTGGCACGCTCGACCTGACCGTTAGTACATGGGTGTCCGACCGAGGCCTAGTCGATCCTGATGCCGTATCCATCACTGAAGTCTAGGAAGTTCTTCCCGATGAAGTTAGTCCCATGGTCAGTGATGATGCAGTTAGGAACGCCGAACCGGTAGATGATGTCGAGGAAGAATTTGACTGCCTCTTTCGAGCAGATGTTGGTGATGGGCTCAGCCTCTATCCACTTGGTGAACTTGTCGACTGCTATGAGTAGGTGAGTGAAGCTGCCTGGGCCCTTTTTGAGGGGTCCTACCATATTGAGGCCCCAGACCATGAATGGCCAGGTGATGGGGATGGTTTGAAGCTCCTGTGCCAGCAAATGAGTTTGTCGAGTATAGAATTGGCATCCCTCACACCTATGGACGACCTACTCTGCATCTCATAGTCCGGTGGGCTAGTAAAAACCTTGGCAAAAGGCTTTTCCGACCAGTGACCTTGGGGCTGCGTGATGTCTGCAAATCCTGGCATGGACCTCGAGGAGGAGCTGCTTCCCCTAGTTGGTGGGGATGCACTTCATGAGCACCCCCAATGGACTCCATTTGTAGAGTTCATCATCGAGCACGATGAAGGTCTTGGCGCATCAAGCGATCCATCGGGCTTCAGTCCTTTCGGGTGAGAGAACCTCCTCGAGGAGGTTGGCGAGTAGCGGCGCTCGCCAGTCGGTTTGATCGAGTGTCAATATGGCGACGTCAGCGAGTGACATTGTCATAGAGGTACTGGGGTTGAAGCCCCCGAGCACCAGCTTGGCATCTGGGTTGGAGCCCCCAAGCACTAGCTTGGCGTCGTGGTGTGTCTAGATCAGACCTTCCAGGACATGGGTGGATGGCTCGTAGAGATCATTGATGAAGATCCTACTCAGAGACGGATCTCGTCTAGCAGCCAATTTTGTGAGAAAATCGACGGCATCGTTGTCCTTTTAGGGGACATGATGCAGCTCGATCCCCTAGAATTTGTCCTTGAGCTTGTGCACCTCCTGGTAGTATGCCACCAAGAGGGGGCTTTTGTAGGAGGACTCCTTCATGACTTAGTCAATGACCGACTCTGAGTCACCATGGACGTAGAGTCGTGTAGCGCCGAGCTCAATGGCGATGCGCAGCCTGTTGATGAGGGTCTCATATTCCGTGGCATTGTTTGAGGGCGAGAAATGGAGATGGATGGCATAGCAGAGCCTACTCCCATCTAGAGAGATTAGAACCACTCTAGCCCCCGAGCTAGGCGCCATTATGGACCCATCGAAGTACATTGTCTAGTACTCGTGGGTGACGTCTAGGGTCGGTAGCTGCACCTCCGTCCATTCAGTGACAAAATCCGCGAGAGCTTGAGATTTAATAGTAGTATGGGGGATATACCTGATGTCATGGCCCATGAGTTCGAGTGCCCACTTGGAGATCCGTCCCGTGGCGTCGTGGTTGCGGATGATGTCCCTGGGTATGAAGTGACGACCGCGACTTTGTGGTCGATGAAGTAGTACAGGTGCTTTTGGGTCACGATGAGCACGGCATATAGGAGTTTCTACACCTAGGGGTACTAGACTTTGGGGTCGGTGAGTACCTCCCCGATAGAGTATATGGGCTGCTGGACCTTAAGGTGGTGTCCTAGCTCCTCCCTTTCGACGACTAGGGCGGTGCTTACCACATGGTTGTTGGCCGCGACATAGAGGAGGAGGGGTTCTCCCTGTTTGGGAGCGACAAGGATTGGGGCCGATGTCAGGGATGCTTTAAGGCTCTCTAGAGCCCACTGAGCTTCCTCGATCCAGATGAAGGCGTCCAACTTTTTGAGGAGCTTGTAGAGTGGCATCCCCCGCTCCTCGAGCCAGGAGATGAATTAGCTCAGGGTAGCCAGACAGCCAGTGAGCCTTTGCATGCCCTTGACATTGCGTATAGGACCCATGTTAGAGATGGCCGTGATCTTTTCAAGGTTGGCCTCGATGCCATGCTCGGACACGATGTATCCTAGCAGCTTCCCCTTTGGAACCCCAAAAACACATTTCTCAGAATTCAATCTAATGTTGAACCTTTGAAGGTTTGCGAACATTGTGGCCAAGTTTGCGATTAGGTCACAAGCTTGAGCCATTTTGACCACTATGTCAACAACATAGATGGCAATTATGGGTTTCGGCCGCTCGGCTTGATCAGGCTGATCAAGCGGGTTGATTTGGTCGGTGAAGCATTGCTGCATGCACCTTTGGTAGGTGGTGCCAGCATTCGTTAGGCCGAAAGGCATGGTTACATAGCAGTACAAACCATACGGGGTGATGAATGAGGTTGCGAGCTGATCGAACTCTTTCATTGCAATTTGGTGATTGCCCGAGTAGTCATATAGAAAGCAGAGGATCTCGCAACCCAAGGTGGAGTCGACTATCTAGTCTATGCGCGGCAAAGGAAAGTGATCCTTTGGACATGCTTTGTTGAGGCTAGTATAATCAACGCACATTCTCCATTTCCTGGTCTTCTATTTAACAAGAATGGGACTGGCAAGCCAGTCAGAGTGGAATACCTCTATGATAAATCCAGCTACCAAGAGTTTGGTGATCTCTTCACCTATGGCCCTATGCCTCTCATCGTTGAAGTGATGCAGGCATTGTTTAGCGGGCTCAAGCCCGGGATGAGGCATAGTGCGTGCTTGGCGATGTCCTGTGGTATGCCTGGCATGTCAGATGGCTTCCATGCGAAGACATCACGATTGGCGCACAGGAAGTCGACGAGCTCGCATTCCTTTTTGGCCAGGAGCTAGGTCCTGACTGGCACTGTCTTGGTTGGGTCAGTGGGGTCGATCCCCACCACCTTGGTTTCCTTGAGCGGGTGGAAGGCCATCGAGGAGGTCGGTTTGTTGTAGTCCGGGACTACTGGGTCGACGACTCCCAGAGCCGCGGGAGCTCAGACGAGTTGATGACCATGGTGGCGAGTTCGAAATGCTCGTGGTCACACATGAAGGCATGCGAGAAGGCACTGCTCATGGTGATGACACCGTTTGGTCCTGGCATCTTCAGCTTGAGGTAGGCATAGTTGGTGATTGCCATGAATTTGGCATAGCATGACCGCCCCAAGATAGCATGGTAGGACCCTAGGAAGTCCACCCTTTCAAAGGTCATGACCTCCGAATGGAAGTTGGCTCGGTTGCCAAATGTGACGGGTAGGTCAATCTGCCCGAGCGGGTATGCCTGCGCTCCTAGGATCACCCCATGGAAAGGAGAGCCCACTGTGCAGAGTTTCGACTGGGGGATGTGCATGGCGTCGAGGGTGTCAACATAAAGTATGTTGAGGCCGCTGCCTCCGTCCATCAGCACCTTGGTGAGGTGCTTCTTGTAGACAATGGGGTTGATGATGAGTGGGTAGCGTCCCAGTCTCATGACATGGGAGGGATGGTCCCTCTGATTGAAGGTGATTGAAGATTCTGACTAGCTAAGGAAGGAGGGGACGACTGTCTCTGTGGCGCATGCCTCCCTATAGTGCACCTTGTGTTTGCGCTTGGACCAAATGGTGTTGGATCTGTCAAAGATCATGATGCATTCCTTAGGGTCGGGGAAGCTGTCTCCGTCCTTGCCCATCGTGCCTCCTTTCTTGGCTGCCGCCTCTTTGCCGTCTCCTTCTTTTGGCCCACCGACCTATCGCAGGAAATGTTTGGGGAGCTCGCAGTCCTTGTAGAGGTGTTTGATGGGGTAGGCATGGTTGGTGCATGGGCTATCCATGAGCTTGTTGAAGTGGTCAGGCAGGCCCTGCTAGGGCTGCTTGCCCGCATGATCAGCTATGGCGACCAATGCGGTGTTGTCAGGTCAACACCGATCCTTTTTGTTCTTCTTGCCTCTCTATGTGGAGGGGCCCTCGTCTTGGTCTATGTGCTTGGCCTTGCCTTTGTCCTGGCCTCCATTGAAGACCTCTCCAGTCGCCTCCTCGCTAGAGGCATGGTTAGTGGCAACGTCGAGCAGGTCATGGGTGGTACTTGGCTTTAGGCAGCCGAGCTTGTGGATCAGGGACTCGCAGGTCATCCCAGAGAAGAATGTGTTGATGACGTCCACGTCAACAACATCAAGGAGGGAGTTGTGTCATTGGGAGAACCTACAGATGTAATCCTACAAGGACTCACTGGGCTCCTGCGACCAGCTCTTGAGGTCCCAAGAGTTACCAGGGCTGACATACGTCCCCTAAAAATTTCCGACTAAGACCCTCTTGAGGTCTGCCCAGTCACGGATGCTTTCATGCGGGAGGAATTCAAGCCACACCCGAACATGTTCCCCCATGCAGATGGGGAGATATTGAATGATGAAAAGGTCATCATCCACCCCTTCGGCTCGGTAGGTGAGCCAGAAATCCTTGAGCCAAATACCGAGGTTCATCTTCCTAGTGTACTTGGTGATGTTGGTGGGCAGTTGGAAGCATTGTGGGAACAACACTCTTTGGATACACTGGTCAAAGGCCCATGGTCCCGAGCCCTCAGGGCTGGGACTCTGGTCGTCTGGCCGGTGGCCATGCCTAGGGCATGTTTCACCGCTCCCCTCGATGGTTCGGCCGGGGCCCATGTCGCCTGCCCTTATCACCACCCGGTGGACGTCATCATCATGCCAAGCCAAATGCCGGTTGCTAATGACACTATGAACGTCATGGTGTGGACCGAGCCGTTCATGTACCGGTGGTCGGTGTGGTAGATGGTGACGGCTTCTACCAGCGCTCAGAGGTTTTGGTAGACTGCCCGCTCCTGGGGGCGACAGGCTCGATAACGCCGCGTAGAAGCATTATCGCAGCGGCGATGTTCTGGCTAGCCCAAGCAAACTGTGGGGGGTCATTCCCCTTGGTCATGATGTCGCGCTGGACCTAGCGGGCACGACCCTAGGTGCTACCCGTCGAGTCATGCGCATGGGGCGCAACATGATGCACCGAGCATGTCGACGCAGGCGGTGGCTGGTTCTACCACCGTCGTTGTAGCTCCTCGACGTGCTCTTGTGCAAGCGCGAGGCCCCCCACACACGGGTCTAGAGGGGTGTGAGTCTATATAGACTTTGCAACCACCGGTGGCTACCCTAGAGCGTCCGCTGTAGCGCACTCCCTGGATGGACGGTGGCTAGGTGCCACGTTGCCGATGCTAGAGCCGTCACTCTCAACCTCATCATCCAAGAGTTTGTGGAAAGTGGTGGGAGCATAGCTCACCATTCCCATGAATTTGGATGTGAGAGGGGCCGGCACCAGTGTCCTTCGGAGCCCCCAAGTGCACGTGTCTATGGGGGACATGAGGCCATAGGGGAACCGGTCATATGGTGTTGGCGGTGCGGACAATACAGTCCCTCCAGATAATTGGTGAGAGACACTAAATAGAGAGTAAATAACTATATGCACATTACTCACAGCGGGGTTTGAGCAGAGAGTTTGCTTGGAATGAAGCGCAGGCGCCTCATCATTGAAGTCATCGTGCATCCCAAAGCCGATGGAGGGCACCCCTCCGACAGGCGCTGGAACAAGTGCCTCTTCGCGTAGGTGTAGTACGTCGAGCCGGTCAGCAACGAAGTCTGGGGTTCTGAAGAGGAAGGCTTTGGATGGCTCGAAGACGGTGGAACCCACATCCCAATAGGTGGGGGGTACAAGTGGCCCGGTCGAAGTTTGCAGTGGGGTTACAAACGAGAAGGAGAAAGATGGGGGGTACAAGTGGTCCGGCCGAACTCTGGTCAGAGGGGCCAAGAGTGACAGGAGCTCCACTATGTGCTAAGTGTTCGAGCGTGTGCTTGTGGTTTGATCCTGGTGGTTCTGTTGTTGTGTACTAGTGAACTGATCGATCCACTTGTTGGGAGGGAGCACATCCCCTTTTATAGATGAAGGGGATGGCCTTACAAGTGAGAGGGAGAGAGTACGTATGCTGCTAAGTCTTGCTGCCCACGCCAGTGGGTACAAGATGATGGTAGGTGCCCACAACTCTGTTTAATGTCAGATGCATGTGGGAGGTTGCGTTGTCTTCTTCAGGTTTGGCAGACGTCGGTGCATGCCATACTATTGATATCTAGAGGCATGCAAGGGGTTTTACCATGTTCGCCTGGCATGGTAAATGCCTATGCCCACAACACTGTTTAATAGGGACGGGGATCCCGATCTTCCATCAGGTGATGATAACTATCATTGTGGCGGAGAATGGCACACCGATCCGGCTTCAGATCAAAAGATCGAACCCCGCAATCTTAGCACCATAGCTCCTCTGGTTATCAACCAAGTCACGGACCAGGTTGACCTCACCAAGAAGGCTAATCCCTGCCTGCACAACGAAGAACACAAGCAAGAACAAGAAAGATCGCAACCAAATTGCAGATGTATGATGAATCTCACGAGTTGGGGTCTCACAAACTGATGAACGGCGAAACTGTTTCTTGATAGAATAATCTAAGCAAAACCCCCAAAACCTAATGACGGCGGCGGCGTATGATTATAAAGGTCTTAGGGTCGTCGCATACCCTAGACGCGCCCCCTAATGGGCCCAAACACGATACACGGCCCAACGGACCAAAAGAAAGGTGTCACAGCACCCTAGCAGATTCTGGATGCTAACTTGTTTCGACGATTCCTGTTGATTACGAAGAGTTTTTGATGTGAAACCACTTGGATTGGCTTCTTTATCAAATTATCTTTCCATCCATATGTGGATCATCAAAAATGGAGTCCGGATACATCCTGGGTGACCAGTTTATGGCAGACTGGTCCTGACGGCCGAGGCAGACTCAAACTCGGATTGGACTGGGCCTCTGGCTTGGCTTGGACGTCCTTGCTGGCCTTCTAAGGTGGTGGCCAAGGAGGAGGACGTCCAAGGCCATCTCTTAGGTGTTCTCCATCTTCTTGGGGCATGCTCCAACTTGGGCTTGGGTCCCAAGGATGTCTAACAAGCCTATGACAACAGTGTAGCTCCCGCCAGAAATAGCGACAGAATATATTGGTGATTTGGAGGCCTTGCCGACGTGATATTGAGATGGGACCAGATCTATTTGAAAGCTTATCAAACAAGCTTTCCATCAAGTGCTCATTGACCTCGATCGCACTCTGGATGGATAAGTTATGGCCTTCCCAATGAGGCACTGTCGGGCTGCCGACGAACCGAAAGTTCAACTTTGATGAACTTCTATTATGAAACTCATTTGAACCTACAATCAAATAGTGACATGTACATGTGGAACCAAGTGAATTATAACCAAAGCCACTATGCAAACGTAGGAACGAGTGCACCTTATAATCATTGTTCGTATCCGAAGGTGCTATGTCCTCATCACTATTGATGCCTCAGAGGCACGTGGGGAGAGCCTTACCGTATTTGTCTGATGGCGCCCACAACACTATAGGGGAAAATGTCGGCGCCTACAACACTGCTTTTGTTCTATCATGCCAGGGAGGTCACAGGGTACTGTCCTGCAGGTGTTCAGGGTATGGTCCTTGGTATTGCGGTTGACTTGAGTGCCCTGCCTTACTCTCTCCATCCGTTTCCTGGTCCTTACCGAGCGGGCATCCCCAATCAGTTGGTCCCAGTCGGCTCTGATTGCGCCAGATGGAGAAGAGTAGTGAGCAAGGGTTTGGTGCATCCCCAGTCGAAGACGTAGGTCGAAGTTGGAAGCGGTGTTTGGCTAGGTCTTCCGGTTGAAGAAGCCATCCGGAGGTGGGCCAGAGTCAGAGGCGAGGCCTTCCGGTCGGAGAGGTGGGCCGGAGTTGGAAGCGGGCACCGTTCTTTCTCGGCTAGGCCTTCCTGTCGAAGACTGGATCGCCCTTCTGTGTTGTTTTAGGTATTTGGGCTGGCCCATGAGTTGCGCGTCATTTGCAACATTGTCTGCTGGGCCAAGCCTTTGTTGGGAAGCTGGTCCATGAGGGACCCCGGGTTTATGAACCCAACAAAATGAATTTGATGCTTGTATGGTACCACTATTGCATGTATGCTTGAAACGATCTAGGGGTAGCACATGACATGTTTATGGGTTTGTAAACCTAGTGCTTAATCTAGAAAATGAGCTATAAGTGTTTAACTCAACATGGTGCATGATACCCTCTTTTGGAGGTGTGAAGAAGCTTGCCCTTGGATCAAACCGAGTTAAATATCTTTTGCAAGTGATCTAGATTGAACCAAATTGGGAAAATAATCCTCACTTCACATGGTTTCACCCCAACCTATCCAAAATTGGAGCTCACCTTTTGTGCTAATGGTTGACAAAGGGGGAGAGAAATTCACAAAGATAGTAAGATAGGGGGAGCAAACAAATGAAATGACATTGTAAGGGGATCAATCAAAATTGTACACAAGTAGGGGGGCAAGCTCATAAACTTGTTTGTTGCATTTGAATGTGCATTTCATATATTTGCTTGCATGGCACAAGTTTTAAATTTCAATATCCATGCTTTGTGTGGTGTGTATGCTAGTTGTAGGTTTGAATGATGAAATGTAAAACTAGCATGCATAGGTTAAGAAACTAGACTTATGTTCATTTTATGGAAACTAGACCCTTGCTTCTAATGTTGATCTCACAGGGTGTCGGTGCGAAAAGTGTCCAACAAGTAAATATTTGTCATTTTGCCATACGTTGTGATCGGATGTGGCCTAGCACTCAATGACATAGGGTTTATACTGGTTTAGGCAACATGCCCTATGTCTAGTTTGAGTCGGTCGGTGACATTATTCCTGAGCGCAAGTGCTCGAAGTTTGTTGTGGGATTATAAAAAAGTGGGAATAAAATGGGGGGTATTAGAGATCCGGTCAGACTCTAGACCAAAGGGCCCCGAGTGATGGGAGCTCCTACGTGTGCTAAGAATTGGAACATATGCACTGTGTAGCTTTAGAATGTCTAAAGCTAGCAGAGACTGAGTTAGAATGATCCGTGTGTTGTCTGTTGTTTGTCGAATCGATTCTCCTTTTGGGAGAGGGCGCATCTCCTTTTATAGATGAAGGGGATGACCTTACAAGTGAGAGAGAGGAAGTGTGTGCTACCTAGTCTTGTTGCCCACGCCGTTGGGTACGAGAAGGTTTGTCGGCACCTACAATACTATTAATGCCCTGATGCATGTGGTAGGTTCCATCATGTTCTTATGGTATGGCAAATATCGGTGCCTACCATATTGTAGGACAAATGTCGATGCCCACAACACTGTTCATGTCCTGACATGTCTAAAAGATTGCAAAGTATCCTTCTGACATGGCCTGATAGCACTGTCCTGCAGGTGTACAGGGTACGGTCCCTGGTATTGCGGTTGACTTGTGCGCCTTACCTTACCCGCTCCGCCTAATTTCTCGGGTCCTCACTGAGCGAGCGTCCCCATTCAGTCGTTCCTAGTTGGCTCCGACCATGCCAGTTAGAGAAAAGCCATAGGCAGAGGTTTGGGGTGTTCTCAGTCGGAGATGCGGGTCGGAGTCAGAAGCGAGCGTCGACCCTCCTTGGCCAAGCCTTCCGGTTAGAGAGCGGGTCGGAGTCAGAAGCGAGCGTCGCCCCTCCTTGGCTAGGCCCTTCGGTCATAGAGGTGGATCGGAGTTGGAGGCCTTCCAGTTCGAGACTGGATCACTCTTCTGGCCTATCGTTAGGTATCCAGGCTAGCATAGGAGTTGTGCATCATCTGCAACGTCATCTACTGGGTCGAGCTTTTTGCTGGGAAGCAGGCCCATTAGGGACCCTAGGATTATGAACTCGACAGGATCCCCCAAGCCCCTAGGCAATTTAGGTAGAATCATCTGGGGGATTTCTTCATTTTGTTAGCGGGTGCGCATGAGCGCACCCAGTGGGTGTAGCCCCTAGGCGATTTGGGCATAATTGTCTAGGGGTTTTTTTGACTTGCCAGTGGGTGCACACGAGCACACTAGGTGGTTGTTGCCCCTGAGCCTATGTTTGACTGGTGAGTCAGTTGGAGGCTGAATATCTTGGTACTCTTTCCTAGGGCCGTAGACTCCTATGTTTCTACCATTCGGGGTGTTTGCCCATGTTTGTCTCACCTACGATTTGTGTGGTCGGTTGTTTTCCTGAGTTGGCGTCGGGCGACCTAAGCCCCTGAGCCCCATTGGGTTCGGTAGGGGTTGGTCTAGTTCTGTGCATTACCCCATCCGTGGTTTCCACAATCGGAGGGGCTGAGCTAACGTCGCCTACCTCGATGGCTTGAGTGACGCACTCGGTGAGCTCACTAACGGGCGTGTTCGAGTGGAATCTGAGTCCATCGTTCATGACGGGGTCAACATAGCCCTCATGTGGCATTCCACTGCTCCTTAACCTGCCTCTCGGTAGATGCCTGGGTCATTCCGGAGACCAACTCAGGTGGCCCGCTGGCCTCCCCTCGATGGAGATTCTATGGGCATGGCTCGAGGTTAGGATCGAACGAGAAGTTTGAGATGACCCTGTCTGCTTTTGGGCAGATCGGGCGAGGGCTGCTAGGGCTCATCTGCATTTTTGTCCCTTTGTGGGCTAGCCTTCGAACCTCAGTCGGTCGTTGCTCACGTTGAATGAGGCAACTACCGCTTCGTGATGCAACATGAAGCGTTGTGATGCATTAATTGCATATGCAATGCTTTGGATGTATGGGATGAATGAATGGTTGTATGAATGAATGTGCGAATGCGTGTATGAGAAAGGATCAAATGAATAATCATGCATCAGAAAATAAAGTAAGAACGTTTGGTAAAGTTACCTAGATGACTCAAGTGACGGGTTTGGGGAGTTCTTATCGGATATGTCCGAATGGGATCCATGTTCGTTGTTCATGACAGAGATGGCATGGCCCACATGGGGCATCCCACTACTCCTTAAGTGTCTCTCGATAGTCGCCTAAGCCATTCGATCGACTCAGGAAGCCCATTGGTCTCTCCTTGATGGGGATCCCATCGTTGGGGCCTTCCAAGTCTGGCTTAGGGAGGCAGAGGGCCATCTGCGTGTGGTTGCGCCTTGTTTCCTGTGCCAACCATGTGGTAGTGGTGGGCCATGCCTAGGCCATGTCCCATCTAACCAGGCATCATTTCATTGGCTAGGGTGCATTCCATCAGTCTAGACACGTCCCGTCGCATCCCATCCACATTGAATGGGGGAAGGGAGAGGGTTTTTCACCCCAATCCTTCGCCTTTCTCCAACTACCATGTCTCCTCCTTAAATAGGAGAAGGGAGAGGGTTTTCATCCCAATCCTCTGCCTATTCTCCAACTACTGCTTCTCCTCCTTCTTCCTTTTCACCAAGCACGTTCGTGTGCTATGGCGGATCCTAAGTGAGAGAGGGTAAAATGAGGGAGTGGAGAACTCATAGATCTGTTCATGAGTCCAAAGCGCGATGTTGAGCTAGAGGCCATCCAATGTGGATGAGGCAGTGCTGGCCACCTTCACCGAGAAGGGGTTGCTCCTGCCGAAGGAGGTGGTGCACTAGAGGGCTCCTGTGCCGGGGGAAGCCATTCCGCGACCTCGGGCCAATGAGGTTGTATCCTTCCTCGCCTTCCATGACCGTGAGCTAGGATATCCCATGCACTAGTTCCTGCATGGGCTCCTCAATGAGTGGGTCTTGGAGCTACAGCACCTCAATCCGACTAGGGTGCTGTGTGTTGTCGGCTTTGTCACTGTCTGTGAGGCCTTCCTCGGGATGGAGCCGCACGTGGACCTCTTCTGGTGGATCTTCACTAGACGAGCTTTGTCGGAGGGGAAGCCGCCCAGGACCACGCTGGTGGGGGGTTTTGCCCTACAGAAGAAGTCAAGGCCATCGGGCTCCTACCCCACATACTCCCCCTGTGACTCCAATCGAGGGTGGCATGCGGAGAGGTTCTATATCAGGAACCCAGCGGAGGCGCTGTTCACCGGAAGGAGGCCAGAGAGGTGGTAGAGCTGGTCATGGGGGCCCTCTAGTCAGCAAAACAAGCTGGAGGTCATCGAGGCGGAGCTCCAAAAGCTGGTGCAACATGGCCTCGATGGGCTATGGGTGTTCCACACCTTCTTCCGCCGTTGGGTCACCCCGTTGGCAGAGAGGAGGTGGCCGATGTGGATGTACTCCAGCCCGATGGATCCTAACCACGCATCCCTAGAGGAGTTGGTGAAGGATGAGGTCTGGAGTCGACTCGACCAGGTGCTGCAGCAGAGGAATAAGGAGTCCCTTAAAGGAAAGCTCGTACCTCTCCATGCCGTAAAGCTATCCAATCTGGTATGCTCCCCTCCTCCTTTTCCATGACCTTTTTTCTTGCTTTCCTTCGTTCTAACTTTGAGTCGTCCGTTTCATAGGGTCTTGCCGGCTACAAATCCTGGCTGCATCTTTCGAGGGGGCCAGAGGGCATGGCTCGGCAAGCTGCCCTAAAGGAGGCGGCGGACACCAAGAAGAAGAAGAGAGTTGAGAAGGCTCGAAGGAGGCATGAGAAGGAGAAGGAGATCGCCCAGCAGGTGCGGGTCGGGGAAAATAGGAGCCACGTGGAGGCGGAGCTTGAGTCAGAGGAGCCCATGGAGATGGGCGGCGATGCAAGCTCCTCTAAAGATAAAGGTGGCCAGGACATCATCACGACCTCGGTGGAGCGTCATGAGCCTACGGCCACGTCTGCTAGCTGTGGGCGGGATACAAAGAGGCGTAGCGACGTTCTCGCATCAAGGAAGCACATCGTGAGCTCGGACGCCGCCGTTGAGCGAGAGGCAAAGCGGACACGATTGCCACAGCTTTGGGAGGCATCACTAGCATCACCCCCCTACTCCAAGCATGGTGGGTAGGCCGGAGGAGCAGGCTCGCACCCTAGCATCTTTGGGGCTGGCACCGACCAGCGACCCACAACGGTGAGCGTGTCACAACCCGGCGACTCGTGGGCCGATTAGGAAGCGGACAGGTCAACTCACCCCTCGGTCAATGTGAGGGGGCGTAGGTCGCAACCCGTGAGCGGTCCTTGTCTAGCAAGCTTGTTGCCAGTAGGTCAAGGCTTTAGGGCCCTACCCCTTTTATCTAGGTATGTACCCATGTTTCTTTTGATCTCATAGTTTGAGTTTTTTGAGCGCAACTGACCGGTACTTTTTTGACAGTGGCCAGATACTGACAGGATTGAGCATCGCCCCACCTTCGACCAATCCGAATGTTGCCCTATCGGAGAGCTAGCAGCCCTTATCTTCATCGGTCGCACCGTCAGCTGATACCATCGGGTAGACACAGTAGTATTTAGAGTAGAAGTAATCAGCATATGTAAGGGATAAGTTCATGGGGAAGCCCCCATGTGAACAGTTTGTATTCATGAATACATCAATTTCGTTTTGTGATGAATCACTTTGTGAGGGGAAGCTTGTCCCATCCGTTCTTTGTTTTTACCCTAGCATAGCTCCATTTTTTATCCTTTCTTTTTCGCACCTGCCTATTTGACCTATAGGCTGCAACCTTAAGAACCCGGGCATGGCCTGCGAGGCTCAGATGCTCATAACCGTAGGTCATGGCAGGGTGTGATTGGTTGGGAGTTTAAAACAAAGTTACGTAGGGCAATTAAAGGAGCAGAATACCCTTTCGTTCAGGGAAAAAGTATTTACTATATGATAGTAAAAAAGAGAGGTGGTATCGCACCCTCGTGGAGCCCTCGAGCGACCTAGGCCAAAAGTGTTCGGGCCAGAGTGCTTTGTAGGAGCGAACGTTGAATGAAAGAAAATGGTAAGACCGAATTTTTAGAGGAAGAAACGACATAACTGTTCGATATTCCAAGTGTTGGTGAGAATGTTGCCGTTGTCGTCCTTCAGTCAATAGGTGCCTGGTCAGATCACTTCGGTCACCATATAGGGTCATTCCCATGGCGGAGAGAGTTTGTATTTCTCCTTGGTTGATTGGGTTCTTTGAAGTATGTGGTCTCTGACCTCGAGGATCCTCCCTCTGATTTTCCTTTCATGGTACATGCAGAGAGTTTGCTGGTAGCGAGCAGAGCGAATGACGGCCATCTCGTGAGCCTCCTCGAGCAGGTCGACTACGTCCTGCTGAGCCTCCGTGGCTCGGTCGTGGTCGAAGGCCTTCACTCTTGGCGTGCCATGGTCGAGGTCGGAGGGCAGCACTGCTTTAGCTCCATAGGCCAAGAAGAAGGGTGTGAACCCTATGGATCAGTTTGGGGTCATTCTTAGGCTCTAGAGGATCACTGGGACCTCTGCAACCCATCGTCCAGCGTACTTATTGAGTCAGTCATAGATGCGTGGCTTGAGTCCTTAGAAGACCATGCCATTGGCTCGCTTGACCTGACCGTTAGTACATGGATGTCCGACTGAGGCCTAGTTGATCCTGATGTTGTATCCATCACATAAGTCTCAGAACTTCTTTCCGGTGAAGTTAGTTCTGTGGTCAATGATGATATAGTTAGGAACACCAAACCGGTAGATGATGTCAAGGAAGAACTTGACCGTCTCTTCCAAACGAATGTTGCTGATGGGCTTCGCCTCTATCCACTTGGTGAATTTGTCCACTGCTACGAGTAGGTGAGTGAAGCCACCTAGGCCCTTTTTGAGGGGTCCTACCATGTCAAGGCCCCAGACCGCGAATGGCCAAGTGATCGAGATGGTTTGGAGCTCCTGTGCCGGTAAATGAGTTTGCCGAGTGTAGAACTGGCATCCCTCGCACCTGTGGATGACCTCCTCTGCATCTTGTAGCGTGATGGGCTAGTAAAAACCTTAGCGAAAGGCTTTTCCGACCAGCGACCTTGGGGCCACATGATGTCTGCAGATTCTGGCATGGACTTCGAGGGGCCATGTCTGGAAGATTACAAAGTATCCTTCTGACATGGCCTAATAGCACTATCCTATAGGTGTACAGGGTACGGTCCTTGGTATTGCGGTTGACTTGTGCGCCTTACCTTATCTGCTCCGCCTGATTTCTCACGTCCTCACCGAGCGGGCATCCCTGTTCGGTCGTTCCTAGTCGGCTCTAACCGCGCCGCTCAGAGAAAAGCCATAGGTAGATGTTTGGCATGTTCTCGGTCGGAGATGCAAGTTGGAGTCAGAAGTGAGCGTCCCCCCTCCTTAGCTAGGCCCTCTGATCGTAGAGGTGGGTCAGAGTCGGAGGCCTTTCAATCGAAGACTGGATCACTCTTTTGGCCTGTCGTTAGGTATCTAGGCCAGTCCAAGAATTGCGCGTCGTCCGCAACATCGTCTGCTGGGCCGAGCTTTTTGCTGGGAAGCAGGCCCATTAGGGACCCCCAAGGTTATGAACCCAACATGGGGTATTCTAGTTTTTGTGTATGTCTAGTTACTAATGATTCTAAGGATGGTATATTGGTGCATTCCGATTCCTATCACGCTTCAAAGGTTCATCTCTTATACCTTAGCATCATTTGGTAGACATTGTCTCCTATATTTCCTATCTAAGTATATGTGCAAGCTGCAATCCAAACTCTTAGCACATATGTAGGGGGAGCAATTGCTATCGTTTGGGGTTCATGAAACTTGTCCATATCTTTTTACACATGGTAAATATACTTGGCCAAGCAACATGGATTCAATTAAATTTTAATTCATATCTTTGTGTGTAACACCCTAAAATTAGCTACTTTCTAAAAAGAGTAAAATGATTTCTGTTAATTGTTTTGTGCTCATAAAAACATAGGTAAAAGAAAATTTGAAATCCAACATAAGGGTAGCAACATGTTTGCGCATACATGCCGTTGCATTGGTACTTTTGTGATGAGTGGTTTGGAAAATAAATTTAAATCTCAATCATTAAAATACTATTTTCAAGTAGAGGTTTAAAAAGAAATTGAAAACTTGCAAAAACAAAAGTTAGATAAGATGCTTTGTTTTCAAAACCCAAAGGCTTAGAAAAGGTTTTAAGACACGATAGAATGATGCCTCCCTTTCTGGAAATCTTTTCGACCTTTTCAGAGATTAAATTCCTATTTCTTAGAGCTTTGTCTTTTTCTTCCAAAAGTCTTTTCCAGGAGCTCAACCACCTTGGTTGTGTTCCTTATTCTTCTATCTATCCCTAGGAATTTTTCTAGTATTTTTCGGAGCTCAGAGATATTTTTCGGAGCCTAAATAGTAATTCCTGATTTTCTATAATTATTTTAATTCCGAAAATTAATTATTTCCTAAATTATCTCGGATTTCCAAAATCTCTAAACCCTGCGTGTGTGTATATATATATATATATATGTCGGCGTAGCCCTCGACGCGAGGATTCCAGAAGTATAGCCCGTTTTTCGAGCCGCCACTCGTAGCCCCGCAGATCGGACGCTGAAGTTCTCCACAGCTGGGTTTCCGGCGAACTCTCCGGCGAGCTTTTCCGGCCACCTCGGACGTGTTCGGCAAAAACCATCACCGCCACAAGGTAGATTTCGTCATCCTCTACATCAACACGCCTTTACTTTTGTGAATCCGTGATCTGTTCATTGTTTCCCTAACCCTTCTTTCTCTACTCCGGCGAGGAACTCCATGGCCGGTCATGTTCTTCGTCCTCTCCGGCCTCCACCAGTGCACGCCGCCGCCCCTGGCCCATGGCCCTACGCCACCTCGTCCCGCACCCTGTGGCTCGTGCGTGATGCGCCCTAGCCCCCTGTCCTCCACGCGCGAGTGATAGGCATGGCCACCGCCGCCACCCTGTGCCGTGCGTGCGTGCCAGCAGTGGCTGGCAGCCACCGGCTGAGCCGGCTCCGGTCCAGCGCGTCGCTGCCATGGGCCCCAGCACCGCTGCTGCTCCACCGACTGGCCAGCAGGCCGAGGCTGAGCCCCCTCCCTTCCCTACGTGGCGCAACACAGCAGGCTCCCATGGCCGGCATGTTCTGTACGTACGACATCTTAAGGAAGAAGATGATGCAAATTACAGAATTGCCACTGGTTCGTTTAATCCCGTCGTTTCTTCGTTTTAATTCCGTTTCAGTTCGTTCCAGTTGCGTTAGTTTCGTGTCGTCGAGATCTATGCAGTAGCGCTATTAGTTTTCATATCACATGTTTATGAATTTATTTTATTAAAATTTTAATTGTGTCTATAATTAATTAATCGCTGATTAATTAAAGTCGATTTAGGTTTTTGATTTTGATTCGATTGCGTGAGTTTCATCGCAATGTGTGATATGTGTTAGCAGCGTCATCCAATATAACAAATGTTTCTGAATTTTAATATAAGGTATTAATTTAATTCATATTTATTCAATAGCTTTTAATTAAAAGCAACTACTTAGGGTTAACTTCGTTCTTGTCGTGTTAAATCGTGCCAATGTAAGGTACGCATTAGTAGCAACGTTTATCATGTCACATGTTCATAATATTATAATTTAAAGTTAATTTGATTAAATAATACGCGCATGTTTATGTATAAAATATGACTAGTTCAACTCGGCTTTTAAAATAAAATGTGATTTATGTAATCTGAATTAATATGCTTCATATAGTTTTGCTCAATTAAAATAAATCAAGCATACAGGCTTTTTCTCTCTTTTGTAATATAAAATCCCGATGGTCGTTTCTTTTTAATGATAGTTCCGTTATCGGTGATTCTTGCGTTCCCGTAATTGTAGCGACGATCTCACTCTTTTAGTATATTGTTTTAAAGCTTATGGTTTTCCGTTTTATAAGCAAAATCTTCCGGTAGATATATCTTTTCAACCATAGCTCCGATTAGCATGCCTCTCGTGGATGTGTGTTCGTAGCAATGCGTAGAATCGTATTTCAAACTCTTTTACTTATTTTTCTATGATTAGTGTATTGTTCTGATATAGATGCAATTGTATGCTATACATGTATGTGTATGGATGTTGTGTGGTGTTCTATGATTACGTCCAGTCGGTGAGATATACGTGGTGATCTAGAAGAAGAAGAAGAACGTTGAAGATTAAAGCTTACCGAAGGATCGGTATTTAAGGCAAGTGTACCAAAGGCCCCTTGTACCTATGAATTATTACACTTCATATTCATACATGTGTCTAATTTGATATACCCTTAAGGACTTTACCTAGATGAATTCTTGTACCACATATCCTTGTTACCTATGGTTTGGGTATGCATTTTGGATAGATGCTACAGCGCTGAACATAGAATAGTAGCTAAACATGACTAAAGACATTATGCGATATGATAACATGAAGCTTTTTAGCAACAGATAGGGGGCTAGAGTACAGGGTTGAGTACTCTAGTGCCTCTTCATAAGGACTTAATCCTAAAGCGGCAACCCAGGAGGTTCTGTACAACCCTGAGTGTCATATGGCTCTGACTTTAACCTATTAACTAGATTGTACTAGCTCACCTGTAGCTTCCAGTAAGGGTAAGAGGGTATCTTTCCTTTTTCTGCAATGATGTGTGTATCATGATGCGTTGCCCATGCGTGCCACTCCTTAGTAGCTATAACTTGTTAGTGCGACTAGCTAAGAGTTACATAGTGAAACCCTACCACACTTCCTAGGTAGAGGTGTAGTGGGCTTTGCAAACCCCAGCATTGGGAATCATGGCTCGGTGGGTAAAGATATACAATTTCTGCAGAAATATTTGACCTGTTATAACAGCCGTGCTCACGGATACGAGCGGTCTGGATCCTTCAAGATTAGTGGTTATTGTGGATGGTGGATGGCTGAGAATTGAGATAAACTTGACTATACTTTAATATCACTTGGGAATTGGGATTGTTCACTAAAGTAGTGATATAGGATGCTAAAACTTGATCAACTAAAATTATGAACCGTGGTCAAATAGTGTCAAGCCTTTTGAGCCTCATAGATCCCTTTGATATACTTGCTAAGCATGGTGAGCTTACACTTGCTTTACATCCAATGAAAATCCCGGATGGGTACCAGATTGCCAGTCTGAAGGAGTTAGGCTTGTGGTCAACCAGTCAGTCATCCATGTGGATTTGGAGTCTTCGTCTAAAGATCGGAGTCATCTTTTCCGCTATCCATACTCTGAGGTTATATTCTTTATACTAATACATTATGCATTTAAGCATTGTCTTTTGATATTACCCTTATTTGTGGCTATATGTGAGATTTGACTTTCTGGGATCACATATAGTGTGTATCTGGTTTTGTCTTTAAAACCAGGTGCAACATTGTGTAAGGGTTGTCATCAATTACCAAAAAGGGGGATATTGAAAGCTCCAGTTTGGTTTTGGTGAATTGATGAAACCCTAAGTGCTAACCTAGTTTATCAAAGTGATTATGAGGTAGGTAGCACTACTCCAAGTGGTGATGCAAATGAAGATCGTGACATGATGATGGTGATGCCATGGTGATGATCAAGTGCTTGGACTTGGAAAATAAGAAAGAGACAAACAAAAAGCTCAAGGCAAAGGTGAAATTGATATGAGCTTTTTGGTTTAAGTGATCGAGACACTTAGCGAGTGTGATCACATTTAGCATCGATAGTCGTACTATTAAGAGGGGTGATACTCGTATCGAAATGCGATTATCAAAATGCCACTAGATGCTCTAACTCATTGCATATGCATTTAGGATCTAGTGGAAAGCCAACACCCTTGAAAACGTTTGTGAAAATATGCTAACACACATAAACAAGGTGATACACTTGGTGGTTGGCACATTTGATCAAGGGTGGTGAAGTTTGGGGTCAAAAGGAGGAGTTTCGTATTGACCGGACTCTGCCTTGGGCAGTGATCGGACTCTGACTCCACGTCCGGTCAGTAGCGCGCAGTGAAGGCTGCCCTCGGTCCCTTGATTGAACACCGAAGAGAAAGAGGGGCTAGACGCGCAGGCGGTGCGTCCGGTCACCTAGTGACGTACACTGACGCGAGCAATAGAGAGAGGCTGAGTTGACCGAACGCTGGTCTAGGTCTGGTCATGAGCCACCAGACACGTTCGGTCACGAAAAAACGTCTCTAGAACCTTACTAGAAATGACCAGACTCTAGTGATGGAGCATCCAGTCACTTTGAGCAGCGCATCCGGTCATAACTTAACACGTGGCGCAAAGCAGACTAGGCGTTAAGATCAGGTGCTCAGCATTTGAATCTAATGACATGCGGCAATCATCAGGTGACCAGACATAGGGGTCCAGCGTTCGGTCATCCTGATCGACGCGTCCGGTCAGCCCGTGTTTCGCTGGACAGAGGTACCAACGGCTCTATTTCATTGGGGGCTCTATTTAAAGGCTTATGGCCAACTCTAGCTCACTCTCTTGGCCATTTGCATTTACATAGCAACCTTGTGAGCTTAGCCAAAGCCTCCCACTTATCTCCATCATTGATTCATCATCTTTATGAGATTGGGAGAGAATCCAAGTGCATTGCTTGAGTGATTGCATCTAGAGGCACTTGGTGTTCGTGTTTTGCTGTGGGATTCACTTGTTACTCTTGGTGGTTGCCGCCACCTAGATGGCTTGGAGTAGCGAGGATCATCGAGCGGAGGTTGGTGATTGTCTCTGGCTCCGATCACGGTGATTGTGAGGGGTCTTGTGCCTTCCCCGGTGGAGCACCGAAAGGTAACTCTAGTGAATTGCTCATGTCATTGAGTTACCTCACTTGTGGGTAGGTTCTTGCGGTGTCCAATTGTGTGGACGAGGTTCGTGCAGCACCTCTTAGCCATCGAACCACCGAGTGTTGGTCGACACAATAGGGACTAGCGTGCCAGCAAGCACATGAACCTCAGGAGAAAAACATTGGTTGTCTCTTGCCCTTTGGTATTCTCTCGGTGATTGAATTAGTATTCATCTTATGATTGGTTCACTCCTCTACGTGGTGATATAATCACCTCACTGACTCATTTACATTCCCACAAACTAGTTGTAGCAAGCCCTTTAGTGTAGCTAGAATTGAGAGCTTGCTTTGTAGCTTAAGTACATCTAGTGGAGCTCTTTAGTATAGCAAGTGTGAGAGCTCTTAGTAAGTAGTGACTTAGTAAATTGTGTGTCTAGTGATCAAAGTAACTAGAATTATTGGATAGGTGGCTTGCAGCCCTTGTAGAGATAGAGCAAGTTTGATTTTCGCTATTTGTAATACTAATCAAATTGCTCTAGTTGGTTTCTAGATTTTTAAATAGGCTATTCACCCCCCCCCCTCTAGCCATATTAGGACCTTTTAGTGGGGGCTCAAGGAAACTTGGACTTGCACAAAGGCCGAATGCTCGGTCACAGAACGACAAACCCCCATAGGGGTCGAAATCATGAAAGACCTTTTCCGACCTACTAGATCTCACGGCTATACCCCCGAGGGGTCCGATCTCGACAAAAGAGAATCACCGTCCCCAGGTCGTGCCGTGAGCGACAAAAGAAGGCCAAGGCCCTCAGAGTCCTCTCATTAAGAAAAGCCTCCAAAGAAGTATCCTACTCCTCCGCAGGCTCAGGGGCTACTATCGGAGATCAATACTAGGGTACCCAAAGAGGAGGGGCTAATGGTCATCAACATTGATTCATCTGAACGGTCAAGAGCGTGACTATGGCTCTAACCGACCTCTAGGTGCGCGGGCTCCACCTTGACTAACCTCTAGGGAGCCTTTGGGGAAGGACTCCGCCTCACCCGACCTTGAGGCCGTGGGCTCCGCCTCGCTCGACCCCAAGGCTATGGGCTCCGCCTCGCCCTACCCTTAGGTTTGCACTCTGCCTTGCCCGACCCCAAGGTCACAGACTTTGCCTCGCTCGACCCTTGGGTTTGCGCTCCACCTCACCCGGCCTCTAGGGGAGGCCTCCGCCTCGCCCGACCCTTGGGTTTGCGCTCCGCCTCACCTGACCCTGAGGCCATGGGCTCCACCTCACCCAACCCTCGGGTTTTGTGCTTTGCCTCACCCAGCCTCTGGCCACGGGCTTCGCCTCGCCCGACCTCGAGGCCACAAACTCTGTCTTGCCCAACAAAGACCCATGCCATCGCCAACCGCTCTAGGTCCAAGTGTATGGGTCTGGGTCAAAGCTCTAACACCAGGGAGGAGATCAGCATGCCTTGATGTAACCCACGTGAAAGCATCTAGGCCCCTAGTTGGGTTTCGGTGATTAATGATAATGCGTGATTACTATGACTAACGTGTGTTTTGCAGAGGCAATTAAGTTAGGTCATGGTAATGGAGATCGATTGGGCAATCTTGGTGGTCATGGCCCTATGATGGAAATCATTTTGGTTTTCAATGGATGGACGATAAGGTTAAGGATGGACTAGTTCTAAGTGTCGTTTAGTGTTGAAGAGACACTTAGAGTAGTTTAGGACTTTGTTTTTCCTTTGGCCGTACAATTAAGGGGGGTACGGACGGGTAGCTTGACCTAGGTGAGTCTAGTGGGTTAGGTGTGGTGCACACTTGCTAAAACTAGCACTGGGTAGCTCCTAAAAGCCCTTAGATCCATTGGAGCAATCTTTATTCACATATAATTGAAAGTTGGAAGTGAATGGAGGGTCAAATACTGACTGGATGCTGGTTCTGGTGTCACTGGACGCTGGCACAGAGTCTGGTCAGTTCATTTGATTAAGGTGATGTCGTCTAGCATGACCGGATGCTGAGAGGTGAGCGACCGAACGCTGGGTGCCAGCGTTCGGTCGACTCCAGTAAGGTTCTAGAGAGGAAAAATCACGACCGGGCGCGTCCGGTCAGTGCTGACCAGACGCTGTCCAACGTCCGGTCACAACATTAACACTGGTGTTCAGGGAGAACTGATTGGAGCATCCGATCAACATGACCGGAGCGTCCGGTCACCCCGCAGAGGCACATAACGGTACATTTTTCAGCCGGGTTAATAAATACTTCCTCTATTCGTGTGTGGGGGTACTTTTGCTCATTCCAACAGCTGAGAAACACCTTTGAGAGTGCCAAGAAGAGCAAGGTCCTAGTAAGGTGATTGAGATTTGAGAATCCCAAAGAGAGCCCTCATTAGTGAGATCAAGAGTAGCAAAGTGTGCATCCACCCTTCTCATTAGTCTTATCATGGTCAAGTGAGAGTTCATGCTTGTTACTCTTGGCGATCGCCGTCACCTAGACGGTTGGTGGTGACTGGGAGCTTGGTGATCATCCGGCGGAGCTTGTGGATGATCCAACTCAAATTGTGAGCAGTTGTGGGTGATTCACCACGACGGAGTGTCAAAGAATCAACCCATAGAGAGCACTTGATCCTTGCACGGATCAAGGGGGAGCTACACCCTTGCGCAGGTGCTCCAACGAGGACTAGTGGGGAGTGGCAACTCTCCGATACCTCGGCAAAACATCGTCGTATTCCTCCTTCTCTCTTTACTTTGAACACTTACTTTGAGCAATTCAGTTTTTGTTATTTACATTCATAGAATTGCCATGCTAGAGTAGGATTAGAACATAGGTTGCTAAACTTTTGTGCGTTAGAGCAATAGAAACACTTTCTAGGCACAAGGGGTTAATTGGGCTAACCGTAGGGTTTAATTATTGCAAAGAAATTTAGAATTAGCCCAATTCACCCCCCTCTTGGGCATCTTGATCCTCTCAATTGGTATCAGAGCCTTGTGCTCACGTATTTAGACTTAACCGTCTAGAGAAAAATATCTCACGGGGATGGTCCTCCTCCTATCTTTGAGGGGGATGATTTTCCATATTGGAAAATCCGCATGGACGCGTATTTAGAAGCTCTAGATGTTGGAATACTTAGAGCCGCCTCACAAGGCTTCCCAAAACCTTAGGATGCTACACACCTACAAGGCGATGAGGTAAATTATGAAAAATAGAATGCAAAGGCTAGAAACACCATATTTAGAGGTCTTTGTAAAGATGTGTTCAACCAGGTGAGGAACCACAAAGACGCCCATTCACTATGGTTGGACGTTTGTGCGCTCCGTGAGGAAACAAAGAGTGAGCGTGGGGAACGCTATCATCTCGTCATGAAAAAGCTTAACTCTTTTGAGATGCTTCCTAAAGAATGTGCTAATAAGATGTACTCACATTTGAATATTCTTTTAGAGGAAGTCAATGGGCTTGGACTCACTCAAATGCAACCATCCAATGCTGTAAGAAAAATCTTAAGTGTCCTCCCCATTGATAAATATGGGCATATTGTGACCATGCTTCATCAAGGTGATCTTTCCACTGCTACACCAACACAAATCTTGGGAAAGATCAATGCTCATGAGATGTACATGCACATCACACCTCAAGATGGCTCATCCTCTACAAAGAAGAAAGAAAAATACTTAGCATTCAAAGCTAGCCAAGAGAAGGGCAAAGCAAGGCTTGAGTTTGAGAGCTCAAGTGATGATGAAATTGATGATGCAAGTCTTGCTCTCATGGTGAAAAGAACCACCAAGATGCTTAAGAAGCTTAACAAGAGTGGCATCAAGTTTGATGGCAAGAAAAAGAAGTTCTTCACTAGCTCTAGAAGGAAGCTAATCTCGAAGATGGATTGCTACAATTGTGGAGAACTTCGTCATCTAGCACACTAATGCACAAAGCCTAAGAAAGACAAGTTTAAGAACAAGTACAAGGGCAAGAAAGATGACTCAAGCAATGAAGAAGAAGATGAGAAGAAGAAAAACAAGCCATACAAGAAGAGAGATGGCAAGAAGAAGGACTTCCACAGGAAGAAGAAAAGTGAAAAGGCATACATCATCGGTGATTGGCTCATAGACATTGATTCATCTAGTGGCTCATTCGATGATGATAGTGATAACGAGAAGGTGGCCGCCATTGTTATTGACTCTTCATCATCTTCACCGCTACCACCGCCATCATCCTCTACACACCTATGCCTTATGGCCAAGGGTGATCGCAAGGTATCAAATGATGATAGTAGTGGTGATGAACATGCTAGCAATGATGATAGTGATAGTGATGATGATGAATTTGAATCACCTTCTTATGATTATCTTGTTAAATTGCTAAATCAATACACTAAGATCATTAGAAAGAGTAGAGCTAAGAATGAAAAACTAGAAGCTAAGAATCATTCTCTTTTAGCTAAATGTGATATAGCCAAAAAGACTAGTGTTAAGCTTAGAGAAGCAAATGATGCTATATCATCCAAACTCAAGGAGCTCAAATCTTCTAAGAAAGAGCTTAAAGATAAACATGATAAACTTGAGAGGATACACAATGAGCTCATCACTAGCCACAACATGCTAAAAGAAGAATATACTACTCTTAAGATTAATCATGGTAATCTTGTCATTGCTCAAGAATATTTATCCAATGAGCCACATGATGCTACTAACAATGTTGTTAAGATTGATATAGCTACATCATGTGATAATTTGATCATTGAGAGCATTGAGCAAAGTTCTAGTAGCAAGGGCAAGCAAGTGGTTGAGACCGATAGTTATGATGAGTATGTCAAGCTCAAGAATGACAATGAAAAGCTCAAGAAATATCTTGAAGAAATCAAAAGCCACAACACTATTGTGCTAGAAACTCTTGATCATGATAGTTATTTGATGCTTGAGAATGAGAAGCTCAAAGAAGAAAACAAAAAGTTAAAGAAAGAGAAAAATAATGATGCTTTCAAGGAAGAGAACAAGAAGCTCAAGTTAGAGAAAGAGCATCTCAAGATTGGATTGAGCAAGTTCACAAGAGGCAATCATCTTCAAAGTGAGCTACTAATGAACACCGTCATGAAGATGGATAGAAGTGGCATTGGGTACATGGCAAACAAAGAGAAGAAGGCTCAAGCTCAACAACAACAAAAGCCAAAGCCAAAGAAGTATTTTGAGTGTGGACAAGAAGGCCACTTTACCCATGAGTGCCAAACTCCACCACCACAACCCTTGCCCAAGCATGCTAGACCTTTTGCTTTCAATGCCCATTACATGCTTAGAAAGGATTCTAGTGGGAAGATGAAAGTTATGTTCTTAGGACCTCCCAATAAGAATAGGCCTAAGAAAATTTGGGTAGCAAAGTCACTTATTGAGAAGGTGAAGGGCCCTCAACAAGTTTGGGTTCCTAAAGCTTGATCTCTTGTATGTAGGTGAACTACAAGACCGGTGCAAGTCATTAGGTAATTGATAGTGGTTGCACACAACATATGACTGGAGATCCTCGTATGTTCACCTCACTAGATGAAGAAGTAGATGGACAAGAAAGAATCATATTTGGAGATAACTCAAAGGGCAAGGTTAAAGGATTGGGCAAAGTGGCAATATCAAATGATCATTCAATCTCAAATGTGCTATATGTTGCTTCATTGAGCTTCAACTTGCTATTCGTTGGACAATTATGTGATCTTGGCTTCCAATGCTTGTTTACTGAGAAGAAAGTTGTTGTATCTAAGAAGGATGATGATCATGTGATATTTAAGGGATTTAGATACAACAACCTATATCTAGTGGATTTCACCTCCGAAATTGCTAACTTGAAGACATGCCTATTCACCAAAATAACACTTGGGTGGCTATGGCATAGAAGACTTGCTCATGTTGGGATGAGCTCACTCAAGAAGCTAATGAAGAATGATTTGGTGAGAGGATTGAAGGATGTGAAGTTTGAGAAGGACAAGCTTTGTAGTGCATGTCAAGCCGGCAAGCAAGTTGCAAATACTCATCCAACAAAAGCTTTCATGTCAACCACAAGAGTGCTAGAGCTCCTTCACATGGATTTATTTGGACCAACAACATACAAGAGTTTGAGAGGAAATCTTTATTGTCTTGTGATTGTTGATGATTATTCAAGATATACATGGGTATTCTTCCTTCATGACAAATCTGAAGTTGCATCATGCTTCAAGAAGTTTGCCAAGAGAGCACAAAATGAGTTTGAAGTGAAACTCAAGAAGATTAAAAGTGACAACGGCAAAGAATTTGACAACACAAACATAGAAGCCTATTGTGATGAAGTTGGGATTAAGCATGAGGTCTCCGCAATATATACTCCTCAATAAAATAGTGTAGTTGAGAGAAAGAACCGGACATTGATCACTCTTGCAAGAACAAAGCTAGATGAGTATAACACCCCTGAAGCTCTATGGGTGAAAGCTATCAACACCACATGCTATACATCCAACCGCCTATTCCTTCAAAAGTTCCTTGGCAAGACACCTTATGAGTTGCTCAATGGGAAGAAGTCAGACGTCTCCTTCTTTAGGGTGTTTGGTTGCAAATGCTATATCTACAAGAAGCGGCAACACATAGGGAAGTTTCAAAGACATTGTGATATTGGTTTTCTTGTTGGTTACTCATCAAAGTCCAAAGCATATAGAGTATTTAATCATGTCACCGGCTTAGTTGAAGAAACATATGATGTGGAATTTGATGAATCTAACGGCTTCCAAGGAGCATATGAGAATCTTAATGATGTAGGTGATAAACCATTGAGGGAGGCTATGAAAAACATTCTAGTTGGAGACATCAAGCCTCAAGATGATGAAGATGATGTACAAGTGATCAATCCACCTTCTTCATCAAGTGTGCCACAAGATGGTGAAAAAGATGGGAGAGTAGAAAATAAAGATACTCATGTCTCCCATGAGCAAATGGTGGTATAAGCACAAGATGTTGATGCTCCACAATCTCCTCCTCAAGTGGTCAATAGAAGAAATACACCTCTACTATAAGATCATCCACAAGATCTCATCAGAGGGAGTCCATCGAAGGGTGTAATGACTCGCTCACAAAAACTTGCTTTATTTATTGCTCATTATTCTTTTGTCTCTTGTTTTGAGCCTACTAAGGTAGAAGAAGCTCTTCAAGATCCAGATTGGATAAATGCCATGTATGAAGAGTTGAACAACTTCATCCGCAATGAAGTTTGGACTCTTGAAGAGCGGCCAAAAGGTGTAAGAGTTATTGGAACAAAGTGGAGGTTCCACAACAAGCAAGATGATCAAGGTATAGTTGTGAGGAACAAGGCAAGACTAGTTGCAAAGGGGTTCTCTCAAGTTGAAGGTTTGGATTTTGGAGAGACCTTTACACCGGTTGCAAGACTAGAAGCCATCTGCATCCTTCTTGCATATGCATCACATCATGAAATGAAATTATATCAAATGGATGTGAAAAGTGCATTTTAAATGGCTTTATTAATGAACTAGTCTATGTTGATCAACCTCCCGGGTTTAAAGACCCTAGATATCCTAATTATGTTTCTAGGTTGTCCAAGGCGTTATATGGGCTTAAGCAAGCCCCAAGAGCTTAGTATGAGCGCCTTCGGGACTTCCTCATTGAGAAGGGCTTTACCATTGGGAAGGTTGACACCATACTATTCACCAAGAAGCTTGATGGACATATCTTCATTTGTCAAGTGTATGTTGATGATATCATCTTTGGATCATCAAATGAAGATTCTTGCAAAGAGTTTGGTGAATTGATGTCGAAGGAGTTTGAGATGTCAATGATTGGAGAGCTTACATTCTTTCTTGTTTTTCAAATTAAGCAAATGAGAGAATGGATTTTAAGCACATACCAAGCATTGGCCTTTGGTATCCCAAAGGAGCTATATTTGAGTTAGTTGGCTATTCCGATTTGGATTATGCCGGTTGTAAAGTTGATAGAAAAAGCACATCCGGAGGGTGCCATTTGCTTGGTAGATCACTTGTGTCTTGGTCCCCCAAGAAACAAAATAGTGTGGCTTTATCCACCGCCAAAGCGGAATACATTGCCGTGGGTGCTTGTTATGCACAAATACTTTATATGAAACAAACTTTGCTAGACTATGGTGTAGTTCTAGAAAAAGTACCTCTTTTGTGTGACAATGAAAGTGCGGTAAAACTTGCAAAATAATCCGGTTCAACACTCTCACACCAAGCACATAGATATCCGACATCACTTTCTTAGAGATCATGTTGCAAAGAATGATATTTCATTAGAAGGTGTAAGGACCGAGGATCAATTAGCGGATATCTTCACTAAACCGCTAGATGAGGCAACATTTTATAGATTGCGGAATGAGCTTAATGTTCTTGATTTTAGCAACTTCACTAAAAAATAAGCTTGTGTTGTCCCTTGCATTACATTGTAATATACAACATGTTTACTTTATGGTAATGCACTTAGGGCTTGTCTAACATGGTTAAGATAACCGCCGTAAAGCGAGTGAAGAAGCTTAACCTTGGATCAAACTTGACAAGCAACTAGATTCACTTTCAAGTATTGCATTGCATATGCATGAATGTTGCTTTGTTGTTTATCTTCAATTGCCCTCTTATTGCCTATTTTCTTAAAAAGAATTATAGCCTAAGGCAAAATATTTTGAAAATTTTGAGGGTTTGAGAGAGGTCACTCACATCAGTTCTAATTGGTGTTTATTTGGATCTTATTGAAGTTGAGACTTGATTGGGAACAGGCAGCACAAAGGACTTTGAAGATTTGCTAGAAAAGAGTGACCGGACTCTGATGTCCAGTGTCCGATCAGTTCATAGGAGGTGAACCTTGCTGCAATGGAGTGACCAGACTCTATTGTTCAGCGTCCGGTCAGAAGGCGTTCCTGCGTCCAGTCGAGTGAAGACGATGAAGACAGGTTGGACCAAACTCTGGCTACGTCTGGTCAATTGTGATCGGACGCGTCTGGTCACGGCTCCAGGAGATTTGGGCCTCTCCAGAGTCGATCGGACGCTGGGTGGCAGCGTCCGGTCGCTGCCACCGGAGCATCCGGTTAATAGGAAACGTGCGGTTTCTGGATTCTTTTCTCTGTTTCCTTTTCTATCATGGGTGGACCACCATATAACCGTCGTACGTACCATGATTCAATCCCGCATCCCACACCATGTCAACATCGCCTGCTCCCACACCTACGCGTCACCACATTGCGCCTCCCCGCTGCTCGCCGCACCACATTGCCTCACCGTCATGCTCGCGCATAGCCGCTCCAGCGCTGCCGCCTCTAGTCCCCTGCACCGATTGCGCCTCCCCGTGCCCACGCCAAAGCTTCTATTCCACGCCGTCGTCATGTTTGCTGCTCCCATGCCCTAGCCGCCTCTCACATAGCCACCCTAGCGCCGCCACCAGAGCCTCACCGAAGTCCCTACTGCCTTCGCGAGCATCTCCAGTGCCCACATTGGATCTCCATGGCCGATCCACACCGACCAGTGCACCCTAACCCTAGGAATCCTAGTGGTTCCCCGCATGTCATTCCTCTGCTTTTCGGATCGCCGGTTCGTCAGGTAGCAAACCCTCGATTCCAATTTCGTATCTATTGCTTGCTTTCTTAGGGTTTCGTATCTCTAGATATATTGTAATTATTCATATATCTGATCTATTCTAACATGCAGTAAGTTGGTGTTTTTGAGGTCATATTGGCAGTTGTTAGTCAACTCAGGGCCAAGCTCGCGAGTACGGATCGAGGCCAAGCCTTGGAAGTGACAGTTGGCAGTTGATCTTTGTCAGCGGTAGTTGTTCTTTTCAGTTTCATCAGATGGCTCGTGTCAAGAATGTTGGAGGAGGTCCTGGTGATGAGGATCCGAGGCCCTCGCCTCACCAGCCTATAGATGCTAAAGGCAAGGCGACAAAGAAGTGCAAGTACCATGATGCAAATACAACGAGAGCAGTCGTAGTTGTAGAGGCCGCTGAGCGCACAAAGAGAGGAGGTGCTAGGAGTGGTGTTGTTATTGTAGATCAGCTTACACCAGTATAGAGGGCTGCACTTGAGCAAGTTGAGCGTCATCATGGTGGTCCAGCTAGGACTGTCATGGTTGGAGGACGATGTGTTGCTATTGATGAGAGTTAGCCTCAGAGGGAGTCACAGCAGCAGCCACAACCAGTAGAGCAGACTCGGGAGGGAGAGCAAGCTGAGAAGACAGAGCAGTTACCTCAGTCATAGTTACGCCACTCTGGTCGTACCCGTGCTCTAGTCACACCGAGGCCAGAGACACAGCAGAGGGGTTCTCGTCCGACTCCTAGACCATAGGGTCCGCCTCCAATGACTCGTCTAGATTTAAGGGCCGCCATAGCCAAGCAGGTTCAGCAGCTCAGATTTGTGGACTTTGATCAGTGGTTTTCGCCGAAGCGGGATGAGCGTGCATCAGAGGGCTTCTACACACCACTATAGAAAGATTTTTATAATGCATATCTTAACAGTGGGGCAGTATTCAGATCTTAGAGGGTGTGCAACATAGAGTCCATTGTAGCAGTAGCAGGAGAGCATATTCACCCTTACCTATCTTACCTGCCAGGGCTGACAAATTTACTTGGATGGATAGGCTTATATGTTCCATCTTGGGTCCGTGAGTTTTATGCTACACTCTAGATTGATCCGTAGCATAGATTTATACATTTTGCATTCAGAGGCAGAGATTACAGGCTGATGAGCATTAGGGTCAGGGAGATTCTCAGGCTTTAGGAGTAGCTAGTCTGGCTACATGAGGTTTGCTACGAACAGATAGCGCCTCCCAGATGCCCTCATGGTGGTATGGTGCCACCGACAGATTTGGTCCGCCATTGCTTCACAGAGCCTTTTTAGGGGTCAAGCAGGACACCTAGTGATCTCACTCCTACAGCTAGAGTGCTAGATGCTATTATGAGGATGACCCTGCTTTCGAGGATGGGGTATCGCGAGGGCTTGACTCGCATATAATTATGGCTACTGAACTCTCTGATGCAGCTGACTGTGTTTGACATTTGGGATCTCCTTCTATCAGAGATGGAGGATACTATTGCAGAGGGGTTCAGGGGTCATAGGCAGCTGCCATATGCTCACTAGATTACATTCCTGATCCATAGGGCAGTTACTGTGAGGCCACTTGAGATGCTGGCAGAGTACAGTGGTGCTACTATAGAGTTCCCTGCATACAACATGACTCAGATGATCTGCCGTAGTGTAGTGAGGACACCCAGTCAGCCACGCCGTCGTCTAGAGGTGCCAGAGACTATAGCCCAGCAAGATGATACTATCAGGGGCATAGCAGCTACTGAGGAGGGGCAGTTAGATGCTCAGCAGGAGGGGATGGTCGAGAACGACCCCAGCGACAGCTCAGATGATGACTATCGGGATATCCCTTAGATGCCTCCTCGATGACATGACTATGAGGCTGGTAGCTCTAGTTCAGCTCCACCTGCACCGTAGACAGACCCTGCTCCACTTGCTATACTTGAGCGGATGGGGCTAGATCAGGCTCGCCAGGCATAGGAGACCGCCGCTACTTTCGCACAGTTTTAGACCAGGCAGGATGAGTTTCACGACAGCAGCAGGCGATCCAGCAGCAGCAGGCCATGCATCATCAGCAGCTCCTCATGCAGCAGTAGCTTCTTGGATTTATGCAGCGTGTAGTCACTGCTATTGGGGCTCCACCGCCATAGCCTTCACCCTAGATAGCCCAGCCTGCCACCACTTCTATGACTCTAGCATTATAGCCTAGTGGGCTTCAGAGTCAGGGATAGCCACCAGCACAGTTTGCTTCACCTACAGAGCAGGTGTCCTAGTGGTTTGCCTTGCCAGTGCCAGCCCCGCAGTTCACACCTTTTCAGATGGGCTTCACACCGGCTTAGACTTTCTCGCTGCTAGTACCAGAGACTACAGTGTCTAGGAGCCTTGGTACTTCCTTTAGTGAGTTGACAGGGCAGCCTACTCCGCCATATCTATATGTCCTAGGTCCTTCCATAGTTGCACCTACTACCGAGACTACAGAGACGCTCCCTTCTTCTGTTGCATCATCAGAGCCACCTGCTACAGTCATACCTGCACAATCTATAGCCGCTCCAGTCCCTGATACGACCCAGACTGCTTTAGCATCGCTTCCAGCTATGGAGGGTCAGACTGCTCAGAGCTCAGGGTCAGATGATGATGGCACACAGTTTCAGCTCGCTCCTTGCACCTCAGCGCCCGACTCGTCCGTTGCAGCCCCGCCGATCGACCCTTAGGTTTTGGTGTTTGACGCCAAAGGGGAAGAGGGATCGAGTATGTTAGCCTTAGGGGGAGCGATATATTTAGGGTGAGTTTACTTATTAGCTTATCTATTACATTTGGAGTTTTATGTGTGATACACTATTATTATGCATTTGTGTGTTTACTTTCATGCATTGAACTATATTTATGTGATAGTGATATCTACGTGATCATGATATTTAACATGTGTGCTCTCTACTTTGAATAATTTATATGTCATATCACTTGTATTATGCTCATTTGCTTTACTTCCGCGTTTTACTCCGATGCAAATGAGCTTTAATTACTTGTACCCATGCTTATTTTATATCTTTGGAGTACATTATGTTGGCTTGGGTCATATAAGCTTGTCTAACTCTTTTGTTCTTATTGCCAAAAGCTTATATGATCCAAGCATGTTAAAAACCTCAACTCTTTCACATACTCGAGGTAGTATTGTCATCAATCACCAAAAAGGGGGAGATTGAAAACATCTAGGCTCCTAGTTGGTGTTGAAGAGACACTTAGAGTAGTTTAGAACATGCTAGAGTAGGATTAGAACATAGATTGCTAAACTTTTATACGTTAGATCAATAGAAACACTTTCTAGGCATAAGGGGTTAATTGGGCTAACCGTAGGGTTTAATTATTGCAAAGAAATTTAGAATTAGTCCAATTCACCTCCTCCTCTTGGGCATCTTGATCCTCTCACCGCAGCCACGATAGGCCATACCCGAGGATTCACATCAGGAACAACGTTGGGCGTACCAGTGATGTTCTGTCTAACCCTTGTACGAACACTGATAGGTGCGTCAGTTCACCATGACGTCCGTCAGGACGGAGTGGAGCGCCAAGACCGGCAGACGACGCCTACGCATGGTGCCAGTGACGAACAGGTCCACGACGTGGAGCCGTCCTTGTTGACATCTATAGGGTCAGCGGGACCCGCATGAAGGATAAGAAGGACCTGACGGTCCTGCAGGACTTCTTCCCTCTCTCTCTCTCGTTCTCCTCTCTTCCTTCGCTATAACCCGTGCTTTTCCTTGGCCTATAAAAAGAAAAGTAGGGCATCCCATGAAGCGGGCGACATCCGATCGAATCACCCTGATCCGTTTCAAGCCAGATAAACCCACAAGAACACAACATAAGCACACGGCTGAGCAGCAACCGAGCTCTCAGCACCCGTTCACTCTTTCCACCAGAGACTTGGGACATGTCCCTCTCTCGCTTGTTTGTAACCCCTACTACAAACCTTCGGTGCTAAATAACACGAGCAGCAGCGACGAACTGGACGTAGGGACATTCTGTCCGAACCAGTATAAACCTCGTGTCCTCTAAGCACACCATCCAAGCCAGACGTGCAATACTAAAAATTTACTCATTGGTGGTAACTCGAAACACGACAGTCCCCCACAATATTTTTTAATTCTTTGATCCTCTTGTAAATTTAAATTTTGAACCATTTGTACCTTGTTTATGGATCCTTAGTTGCCACTTTTGTCCTAAAACATCATCCTATTTAACAGAATGTTGCTCATGTTTGCTGGAGCCATTGTATTGTCTCAAACATTCATTAGGCGACATCGTCATCACACCAATAGTCATTACAGCAAGCACTACAAAACAAACTATAGGGCCATCAATGACACCTGTGAACTTGTTGATCTCTGGGTTACTATTTAAGCCACTCCACCGCATTGTTGTCAATCATACTATGATCATATTTGTCTCTCCTTGTGATCAGATTCTCTCGGAGAGAAAAAAAAAATCTAAACTATGTGCTTTGTGCTGCTTGCGAGCTTCTCATGCATGTGCACCAAAAAAATCAAATTAACCAATATCCTATAACATGTCAAAAGTGGATATTCTTTTTATGGTTTCTCATAATTCTACAAAGTAAAATTGGTTGACTGGACTTGTTTTTCTCTCCTCGGTCATCACTATGAAGTACATCAAATTTGAGCCATGATCATTATAATTGACAATCTATTTAGTTGTTCGGCTAGAAACATATGAGAAAAGAGTGGATCAACCATATTAATTAGGGCTATGTTGAAAGGACAATTTGAGATGGCAAGACTTAGAACATGGCGGCGAAGGAGCAGTGCGGGAATTTGGAGTGCTTAAATGATTCTTTTGAACATGCCAAAGACATTGGTGGATGGCTTGAATAGCTCTTATGTATGCGGTTTATCCCTATTATAGGCATTGCATGTAGTTTCCTTATCGTTTAATCAAGTTTTAATGCTATTTGAATTATATAGAGTCTGTCTACTGGACAACCATGTGTTTTATACAATTCCAATACATGAATTTTTTTTGTACCATAAGATTAAGATCCAACAGCCTCCATCCTTCTTCCACCTCTAGCCTTCTTCTATCTTCAGACAATCATAAGATCACAGATCCACGTATCATAGATCACATATCACAGAAAACAATTTTTTTCTATGGAAGAGCAAATTACAGAGTGGTTGGTTCCATTGCCTACCCGTTCGTCATGGGTGGTCGCGTCGCACTGCTGGTGCTGCACTGCTGGTGCAGAAAGCGCACTGCTGGTGTCGCGTCGCACTGCTGGTGCTGCGTTGCCGCGTGCTCTCGCCGTGTGTTTTTTATGCTAAAAAATTCATGTTTTTTCGGTGCTAAAACACATGTACGTTGATAGTATTTCTGATTATATACCATCGTCTCTTTAATTTCTATACTTGAATTTGTTCTGGATTCTTGATTTTTCTTATATATATCTTTTCATAGATCTAGCCGTTTACATTCAAAACCCAGATCAATAATATGGTAGTTTTTAACGCTTACGGGTGAAAAACTTTTTTACGAGGTGGTGGACAAATGGTGACTTATGGTGGTGAGTTGCTGCTGCTGCTACGAGGAGTTGGTGGCGACCTGCTACTGAGTGGGTGACATGGCCCGATCCGTTTATTTTATAATCCACACTATTTAATTTGTTTTTTCATCTAAAATAGTATTTTTTTCATAATAATTTAACTATAATAGTATTTTTTAGCTAATTTAGTTAAATTTTAGCAGGCCAAACGGAGCCATAGTCGTGGAGGCTTCGGGAAGTAGCTTGTTGGGAACCCCTGGCAGCGTTGGCAACGACTGCTCGAGTCATTGGTGCCGTGTATGAGTATGCGGTCGCACGTGGCCTGGTGCAGCAGGGTGCCTAGTGGCGTGGGACCGCACAATGGCCAGGCTTGGGCTCGACAGTGCAGGCAGCTGCCACTGCCAGAGGCATGCTACAACAGCACATGTGGGCTACAGAGGCGTTGATGACAATATTTGGTGGCTGGCTCCAAGGAGGAAGTGGTGCGTATGTGCAATGGTGTGGAGGTTGCATTGTGGTGGCCTTAGAGCACCCGCAGTGTGGGTGTCGAAGCTGGGTCTATACATTTAATGCAAAGAAAGGACCTAGTATGATACACTGTGGGAGGGTGTCGATGGAGACCCAGGTTCAATACATCGAACCCGCTCCCTTTGCAATAAAAAAATATATCACACATGACACAGACCAACGGCTCCAACTGCCAAGGAGTGATGAGCATTCACATTTCAACGGTCACTTGACCGTTGCCTTCAAAGAAAAAAACAACGCTTCTTCTTCAGCAGAACGCCGCTTCTTCAAAAGGAGACATGCAGCCTGCTTTCTTCCTTGCAAGCCTTTCCTGCCTCCTTGTTCCCAGCGGCCTCCTCCTTTGTTCCAGCACCCTTTTCCTGCCTCCTCCTTCCCACCGGGCTACACAAAAATAGAGAAGCAAAATCAAAACAACTCAATAGTGATATTTCCTAGTTCATATGGAATCCTCAGAGGGTAGTTTTAGTAGGCTGCTCGCCACTGATCCCAGGAATCCAAGAGCAGATAACACAAACTTTCAGCACATCCCAAAATTCACACCCAACACTTTCAACCAGAATCAGTTCCCCATCCCACAACCACCATTCAACCAGACTCAGTTGCCCACCCCACCACCACCATTCAACCATTCCCATTATCCCCAACATAGTTCGCCTACTCAGGTCATGCACAACCTGAATCCCTTTGGTGGTGTAAGCAACCTCCAGCAGTATGCCCAGTTCTCACCAAGTTATCAAGGTTTTCAACCACTACCCCACTTTGGCTTCACAGGTGGAATGTTTGTAGGTGCTGCTGCTGGTGCATCTTCACATGGCTCAGATTCAGCAACCCCGCAATCGCAAATAAGAAAGGTGGAGCAAGATGACCAAAAGCAAGATTCAAGCGGCAGCAGCCCGGATGAAGGAAGGAGGGCTGTGAGAATTAATTACAGTGAGGTCGAGAACCTACGCCTTGTAAGTCTTTGGATTAAGCATTCAGTAGATCCAATTCATGGCATAGATCAGACTGGAGAGGCCTACTGGAAGAAAATAGCAGAAGCATTTAATTCAGGCCAACCTGAAGGTGCAAGAAGAAGGTCAAAGGGACAGCTCAAAAGCCATTGGAGAAGACTTAATGCAGCTGCTACCAAGTTCAATGGGGTCTATAATCGAATGACCTATTGTAGTGGGGAATCTGATGACATGCTCATGGACAAAGCACGTGCCACATTCAAGAGAGAAAACAAGCAAAAGCCCTTTACACTTGAATATGTCTGGAAGGTTCTGAAGAAAGAACCCAAATGATATAGAAGTATACCTGGTACAGATTGTTCAGACAAGAACAAAAGGACAAAAGTAGATGAATCTGGAGCATACAGTTCATCTTCCAACCAAGACACAAATGAGGCGGAGACATTCAAAGAAGTGCGCCCAGAGGGGCAGAAGAAAGCAAAAGCTAGGATGAGAGGAAAAGGAAAGGGAAAGGTCATACCACAATCTCCCCTAGGCTCGCAGCCAGATGAAGACATGGTTTTGTTTCACGATGCTATGTTGAAGAGAGCAAGTGCACTAGAAAAAACAGCAGAAGCATCCAAGGAGCAGGCTAGAAATGAAATGATACAAAAGTACATGGATCAGCTAGATAAGGATACTTCCAACATGAGTCCAACAGTACTGAAGTTGCATGAACAACTCTTACAAAGTCTAGCCAAGGAACTATTTCCATCTTCCAACAACTAAGCGAATCATTATGTATTAGTGTGTATTGTAGGTGTCGTAGTAACTATATGTGGTAGTACCATTATGTATTAAGTGTATGCATTTTGTGTTGTAGTAACTATATGTGCCACTACTATTATGTATTAGTGTATCAATGGAATTTGTGTTGTACTACTATATGTGGCAGTACCATTAGTGTATGGAATTTGTTTTCTACTAAATATATGTGGCAATATTATTATTTGGTACTAAATGAATTTGGCCATGCAAAATATTGGGTTGTACCTATTTATGCAATGTGCTCTCCTTAAGAGACATGGAACTCATAAACTAGCTGTTGGAAAAACTAATTTTTCTAGAAACTAGCTATTGGACAAACTAGCTGTTGGAAAAAGTAGCTGTTGGAAAACTAGCCGTTGGAGAAACTAGCTGTTGGAAAAAGTAGCTGTTGGAGAAGCCAACTGCTGGAGAAGCCATCTATAAATACAACCTGAAAGATAAACACACCACTCCTTCATTCACATATGCTACACTTCCTTCTACTCCATCCACTAAGCTAGACCTATACCAACAAATGGCCGAAGGCTCTGAAAATCAGTCCATCAGTAGTGAGTACCTCCAAAATCTCATGCTAGAGGAAATCAATGACCCACTGGTGGCTCGTGTTGAGGCAAAAATGCAAGCTTGGATTGAAGCTAAACTTCAAGATCGGGCAGGTAGCAGCCGCAACTCACGAAGGTACATTAACAGGGATCATGAAGCTGGCCATGCAAAATTAGTTGCTGATTACTTTTGTGAGAATCCTTTGTACACTGAAACCCAATTCCGTAGAAGGTTTCGGATGAGAAAGCACTTATTTTTGCAAATTGTTGAAGCATTAGAAAATTGGTCCCTGTATTTTCAGTTAAGGAGAGATGCATTCGGTAAGGTGGGTCTTTCACCGTTGCAGAAATGCACGGCTGCCCTCCGAATGTTAGCATATGGATCACCAGCAGACCTTATGGATGAATCATTTGGAATTGCTGAAACCACAACTTTAGAGTGCCTAATAAAGTTTGTTCAAGGTATTAGACAAATATATGGGGAGAAATATCTTAGAAGACCTAATGATGAGGATATCCAACGGATACTCCAAGTTGGAGAGGCACGAGGGTTTCCAGGGATGTTGGGAAGTCTAGATTGCATGCATTGGCGATGGGGAAATTGCCCAGTTGCATGGAAGGGGTAGTTTACCCGTGGTGACTACAAGGTACCCACTATCATGCTCGAAGCTGTTGCTTCCTATGACCGCTGGATTTGGCACGCCTTTTTTGGCACACCTGGATCCAACAATGATCTAAATGTGTTGAACCAATCGCCATTGTTCACACAAGTGCTACAAGGAAGAGCCCCAAAAGTTAAATTTATAATAAATGGTTCAGAGTACAATATGGGTTACTACTTGGCTGATGGAATTTATCCTGACTGGGCAACATTTGTAAAAACAATTACTTTACCTCTTACTGACAAGGACAGACTCTTTGCTCAGCATCAAGAGGCCGCAAGAAAAGATGTCGAGTGTGCTTTTGGGATTCTATAGAAAAGATGGGCCATTATACGTCATCCAGCACGTCTATGGGATAGGCGGGAGCTAGAAGATATTATGATGGCTTGTATTATTCTGCATAATATGATAGTGGAGGATGAGAGGGACTCATATCAGTTGCATCTAGACACTACATATGAAGAAGGTCGAGCTACGAGACCAATTAAAGGACTTGACCACGGACCAATTCATGGATTTACCAGAATGCTGGAGATCAATGACATGATTCATGACAGAGAGACTCATAAACGTCTACGAGAAGATCTAGTGGAACATATATGGCAAAATTTTGGTGGTCAGCAAACTCAGGATCTGTAATCTGTAGATGTGCTTTGCAAGTATCTTGCTATTTTAGTTTTTTTATTATTGTTGCTGTAAGCCTAAATGAATGGAAAGTTCTTTTTTTCTGAATCAATGAATGGAAAATTCTACTACCCCACAACACCAAATCTATTATTAGACTAAATCAAAAAAATTCTATTATTAGACGGGGAGGGACAAACCATGCAGCAGATCCCGTAGGCGACAAAGGATGCGCCTCCATGCACGACACCATGGACGCTTATGCTGCCGCGTCCTCCTTGTTGTACGCCAACATCGCATGGGCAGAGAGGGCTCCCACGATGAGCGAACCTGGAGTAGATCGGGCGGCGACGACGAGCGGAAGGCGGGCGCCGCATGGGGGTAACGATGAGCGGAAGGCGGGCGTCGCTGAAGAGAGGAAATCATCGTCGTCGCTATTGTCGTCCACCGATGTCGGCGCCGCCATCCTGGAAGCCGGCCCCGTCCTTGGCCAGAACCCCTCTCTTTGCCCCTGTCGCTGTGGCCCCCCATGGCCCCATCGTTGCGCCTCCCGGCCCTTAGATCTGGGCGTAGGCCCATGGCCGGCACCAGAGTTGAAGGACCTTGAGGCGGTGGCGGGCTCCGAGATGCGGACAACGGGGCGACAGCAGCAACTCTGGGACACATCCATGAAGCTCCGTTAGATCTGGTGAGGAAGAAGCTAGAGGAGGGAGGACGAGGTTCCAGGGAGGAAACAGAGGAGGGAGGTGGAGGCGCAGCCGTGCCATGAGGGAGGAGCGCCATAGCCTGCTACACAAGGAGAAGAGGACGAGACGCCATAGCTAGTAGGTGGAGGGGGCGGCGTTGCCTAGCATCGGGCGTGGCCAGCAATGCAGAAGGAATGGGTGGGGATCGGTTGATTTTTTCTATTAACGTGGGGCCCATGTATGGAGTCATCCCCGGTTCCATACATTGTGCTAGTATTAACAGATGACGTCTAATCACATGTGGGGCCTAGCTAAGACCCAGGGCCGGTTCAACACACTGTGGTAGCAAACGATAACTCTGCAGGCGGCCGCAGGTTGTGTGCTTGTCGGGGTGGTTGGCACGTTACACGATGTGTATAGGTTAAACTTTTTAATTTTGATTAGATTTATAAAAAATACATGCAACATTTTTATCTCTAAATAAATTTATTACGAAAGTACATTCAACGATCTATCTAATAATACTAATTATGTATTATAAATATTAATATTTTTTTATATATAATTAGTCAAAATTAAAAAAAATGATTTCTCGAAAAACGAGAATGACTTTTATTTGGAGGTAACAACGAACCACGCGACCGGCTCTGCATAGCATTTTCTAGTGTGGCGGGAGACCACGTTGAAAGATGGCCCTTGCAGTAACGACAACACAGGACTATCAGCCTATTCGTTTGACTGTGGCTTCATCGTAAATTTTCAGCCGAAACAGTATTTTTCTCTCACACAAATTAGCTAGTAGTACTTCTTCACGAACTAGCAACGATACGAACCAACCAACCAAACAAGCTATATAAGGCTCGCGGCGGACTGTGACGGGTAGCCTTGCATCGCAAAGCGTTGTCTCGGTGCAGGACATCGTCAGAAGACGGTGCAAGCCTCATGGTGGCTTGTTGGGGTAGGGCAAAGGTTGAATGCTTGGGCGAAGGTTTTGGTGGTGGCTTGGCTGCACACCTTGTTGATGGCAACACATGAAACAAACTAGTGGCGTGGAGTCTAGCGCCGGATGAAACCTCGTGCATTGTCCTTCGAGGTGATAATAGCGAGGTGTGAAGTCTAATGGCGGATGCGTCGATGCTTGTGTTTCTGTGTTATTTTACAAGGTAGCTCAGTAATCACTCCGCTGATTAGGGTGTGGTGCTGCAGCGGCACTGCGGCATAGAGTCATCACACTGTGCACAAAGTTGCCACACTCGGCGCTACTGATGCACGGGTACGGCGTTCATCCACTCGGGCCCGAGAACCTTTGGTGTTCCTTGTCCTGGGCCTGGGCACACGACCAACTCTTGGCCCAACAGTAGCAGCACAGTCCGGCACTGGAGTGGCGCCCGCGCAGTAGAGGCGTTGACACTTGCCACCGCGCGCCCTCCACTTGGAGCCCAGACGCTGAACAAAATCAAAGCACAGCCTGTATCCCCCTCCCTACAGAAGCCGGCGAGGAAGGTGATTTGCCCGACGGTTCTAGTTCCAGCGCCGCTGGTATGTACCAACCCGTTTCGCTGCCCTGTGCCAGTCAAAGTGAAATTAGCCGGCGAGGAAGGCTAGCGAGAATTCGTGCCGCTCTGCGCTCCAGACAGCAGTGCCCAGCACCGGCAATAGTCGAAGGCCGGCCCCGGCGAGAGATGGAGAACCATGATCATCCTATGACTCTTGCACCATAGCCCGTACGAAGTGCCCCCGTCGGTGTAGCAGTTCCGGACGTCGAGCACCTCGAGGCGGGCAGGGGGCAGTGCTTGAGGAGCGCCCGCAGCGTGGGCGTCCGGAAGATGCCGCCCCTCAGCACAAGGCGCTCGAGCCTTGGGAGCTTCGTGATCACACTGTCGTCGGTATCGGCCTCCGGCAGGCACCACACCCCTCCGGCGCCACGTGGAGGCTCCTCAGCAACAGCGCTCTGTCAGCAAGGTAGGCGAGGAGGTGCCGGTCGAGGGGGCCGCGGAAGGACTCGCAGCCGCCAGCGCTGCGGTCCACCGTCCACGGCGGTGCGCGCCATCGCCAGCCGTCTAAACAGCAGGTCTAGGTCTTGGACGCGCTCCTCCTCCTCGTCGCCCAAGGTGAGGTGGATGCTCCGCCGCAGCGTGGGCTCGTCGGACGCGACGCCACGGGGCGCACACGAGCCCTGCGCCCTGGAGGATGTCGAGCTGTGGCAGTCGGACGAAGATCTCCAACAGCACGTCGCGGGGCAGCGACGAAGCACAGTCTCGCGTCGTCTCTTCCATGCAATCAGATTGTTTGCAGATCGATCGTACATTGTTCTTCAGAAGAGAGGAGATTGCTTGCGATATATATGCATGCTTTGCCACCGTTGGTTGTTGATTGTAGGCCGATCGAATTTTCCTTTGCTAAAGTACGTACGTGTCCTGGCCGGATTCCAGTACTAGATAGCCAAGGAAAGGGCTTTAAATTAATTCTATTCTACGCTGATCAATCACGTGTTCACGTCTACTCCCCGTTCGCTCTCGAATCAATTCTTAGTGTAGGGAAACCCAATTTGGGTGATGGTCAGGGATTTTGATTATGGAAAGAAAAACTTGTGTAGAGAAATTGTGGGGAGAAATCAGATGGACTGATCGAAGAGAGATAGAGAATACGTTTTGATGGTTGTGTGGCCGAGATTTCGATGGAATCCGAGCAAGCAACGTTGGAGGACAGCATCATGCCCAACACCAAGCTTCCTGTCGTTGTCTGCACCAGGCGCGAGATGCAGTCCACCGCCATCCATGGCACCAGGTGCATCAGAACTGAAAAATGAGAAAGACCCAGGAGTAAACACATTCAGAGCTCGACCAAAGACCCCGATTTGCTCCCTAGTGCCGATGACATCAGGACCTGGCTCTTAGCATTTTTGCTCTAGAAATTTTCCAGTAAAGGAATCATTTAATAAATGAGGTTCAACAGGAGAGGAATGGACCTCAGTATTTTCTGACTGAATGTTTCTTGTTTGTTTCACCAAGACGGTGGCTAACTGTCTGTTGTTCAATTGTAGCTTAAAAATATGAAGTTGCATAATGTGTTTCTACGAGTCGCCTATTAACCGGTACAATGCTTGGCTGTTTCCGTGCACCTATAGTTAATCACCTTTTTTTAGGGGTATAGTTAATCACCTTTTTTGACCTTTGATTATTATGTACTGATGATTCATTCACTCATTTCTCTTGTTTCATTACTTCTTGTGGCAGATAATGAGATAGCTGTCGTGTTTTCCCGTGGACAAAATGAATAAAGGTTTTTTGTGTTCTTGATCTGGCTTGTGGCAAGCATCTACCACTTGACTTACATACTATCAGCTGTCTTCGTTTCATACTATCAGCTGTCTTTTTTCCCCAAATGATGGGATGATCCTGCATCGCAAGACGTTTTCTTTCTAACATAGTAAATGTATTATGGACATGTACTGCACCTTCAACGTGGCCGATCTTTTACTTTTGTGCGAAGATTCATCATACGAAGAATTCATCACTTCTCTAATTGAGTACTATCTAGCAGGCGTGCGGGCCTATTCATATGAACTCAGTGTTATTCAGTACATAGTTGTAGTTATGCAACCCTCGAATATGAAAACTAACGGAAAAGTGCTCTGCAACCATTGATTATATATGAAAACCAATGGAAAAGTGCTATGAGGGAAAACTAGAGGGCAAATCGTAATAAATCTCTTGCAGCAAAACCCCCACTGAGACTGGCATTAAGTGCTTTGACTTCTCCAAAAATGGTTGCCAAAAAGATGATGGCTTCACTATTTTTGTCTTGGTTTGACTTCAGAAGCCGTTCCCATATATGTTCGTTTGGTGGTGCTTTTGATTAAGCCGACCGAGAAGCCATAATAAAAGCCATGCCAAAGAGGATCTAATGCTTGCGAGAGGGATGTGATTTTACCCCTACCTCCGGTTTGTAGCTTTTATAGCCCTAAGTTGACATTATTTATACCAAAGCTTTTATTTAGGGCCGTGACATGCATACTGATTAGGGTTATACATTTTAATGTATCATTTGTCAATTTTAAAATTCTAAAACACATGTTTGTCCCTAGTTTGCTACTTTTATACCATTTGTTGCCAACAGATTATGGTCGTTTTCCTCCTATTTTGTAGTTTCTATCGTTTTCCCACATAGGTGCCATACACTCTTATATAATGACTAGATATGTGCACGGTGGCTACAAATTTTGTCCACGTCTACACGAAGGATTTGATCATTTAGCGAAAACAATAAAAAAACTATTAAACGATTTTGCATTGGCAACCTAAACTATTTCCAAATGCATTTATGCTTTTTCATTGCATTCAAAATAATTCACACATATGCCAATTCTTTTGGTGCATATTGAGTATGGCCCTGACATCGAGCCTCTTTCGTTCCGCACACGCAGATTTTATATTTCTAATTTTGAAGTTGACAATTTTCAAGCTTTCAAACTGACTTGGCGCAGACTGTCTATTAGTTATACATGCCCTTAGGCTTTTCAGGATTTATATTTCACGGCAATGACACCTTACACTCTTTTGTTGAAAGGAACTTAAGAAAATTTGAATTATAATTTCTGGATTTGATTTTGATATTATATAGATTTTATAAGTTTCAGTCAATTAAATTGTGCATTGTTTCGGGAAGAAACAAGATACCAACAATACACTTTATTGGGAACCCTGAAGTCTATGTAAATCTTGAGATCAACTTTTAATATTCATTTGTTGTTTATATTTCTTTTTTTTCACCTGGAACCAAATGAAAGAGGCAGACAGCCTGCCTGTTCGTTTGGCTATGGCTTGTCGTAAACGATCGTAAATTTTCAGCCGGAACAGTATTTTTCTCTCATACAAACCAGCCAGCAGTATTTCTTCACAAACCAGCGACGATACGAACCACCGAACAGGCTCAGAGAGACGAGGGCCATTGAGATGATGCTTGGCCCAATGCAATTCGGATCGTGCTAGTGGGCTGGGCTCGTGCTGCCGGCCGGCAATTGCTGATGGGTTGCGTACTTGCGTATTGTTTTCTGGGCACTCGTACTCGTATCAGACTCCGACAGACTCCAAGTTTTGACGATGTAGGTGCGCACACAAAAGAGTTGGACGAAAGTCATCCATATTTTCTAGGTGGTATATATAACAGATTAGGTCTGCAGCATCAATATTGATTTGGTGCCACAACACCTATAACAATTAGAGGGTTGCCCCGTATCATTTTCAGGTTACTATTAAAATACGTAACAGTACTAAATAAAAACAATACTCCTATTGTGTAATAGTCGCTTTAGTAAAAGATAGATAATACCAGATATTATTGAATTATATTAATTATAATACTGACTACTATTAAATAAAATTATACTGAACTGATACATAAAGATTTCAATATTTTACTGAAACAAATAAAGAACCAAGTGAACTTTCAATAACAAATAAGAAATTTTGTCAAGAAAAGAATATCGGTAATGCTGGGTCTGTCCCCACCCATCCAGACGCGTATCTCCCAAATATGCAGTGGACGGGCCCAACAACTCCCTCAAATCCCCTCGTTCGTTTCTAGTAAAGAAATACACTCAGTAGCTTGCTCTTATCCGTTCATCGCTTCTATCCACTCGCTTGCCGCCTCCGAGGAGCAGCGCTCGGCCACCGGACTGTCACCCCTACCTACCAGGTGCGGCGCTCGGTCACCGGCCCTGCCTGCGAGGCGCGGTGCACGGCCACCGGACTGCCGGCCAAGCATGGCACGCGGCCGCCTATGAGCTGCTGCTACCCTCTCCCTCCCTGCCGCCTCGTGCAGTGCGGAGCCGCTGTCTCCGGTGAACTCCACACGCCGACGAGCCTCCATTCTTCTAAGCAGCAAGGAGATGTTGCGATGTGCTGAAAACGCATGTAGCAAGAGTATGTTTTATGTGTTTCAGGTGTTTCATAGGTAGGATGTTGCAAAAGTAGATCAAGATATTGCATATGTTGCAATGGTTGTACACGTATATTGCAAAGGTTAGTTTCCAATGTTTCATCTGTGTTTTAAATGTATGTTGCAAGTGTGTTTTATCTGGATGTTGCATACGTTTCACACATATATTGCAAGTGTTCGTCTGGATATTGCGTATGTTTTGCAATGGTTTTCAACTGTTTTCTATGCGTTTTTTGCAAGTGTTTCAGAAGCATGTTTTCATGTGTTTCATCTGTCTTCAGACGTATGTTGCAAGTGTTGCATCTTGATGTTTCAATGGTAAATCGGGTGTTTGCATCTTCCTCGTTGTTTTTCTGTTACCTCGCCTCGGTGTCTTTTCCTCCTCCGGGCGCTGGTTGGGCATCCGCCGCCCCCTACTCTTCCCGATGCTGGTGACGTTTGGGGCGGCGCGGGAAACTTACGCCAGAAGCGGATGGGGAGGGCGCAGGCGGTCCCTGTGCGGCATGCGCGTGTCGAAAAACGGAGGGAGCATGGGCGGGAAGCGAGTGGGGCTCGGGTGTCCAGATGGAGAGGGCGTAGGCGGTCCCTGCGCAGCATGCGCGTGCCGAAAATAGAGGGGCACGGGCGGGAAGCGGGATCTCGGGTGTCCAAACGTGGAGGTGCGGACGGAGACGTGGGCTCCTACGTGTGCGCGGACACGCGTGAATGGAGCAACATACACCGGCGTCCGGACACGGACATCTATCCGGACGTCAGGACGCTATCAAGGGAAAGAAAATCCTAGGTCGGTGGGCAGCAGCAGCCTGGCCGTAGCCCAGACCGACGGACGTAAACCGTCTCCATCCGACTATCCGAGGTCGGAGCCACCCCTGTGAACGAGGTGGACCGAGCCAAACAAGGCCACGTGACCAGGAGTTCAGAAGCACTGCAGGACTACTGCTATTCCACTGTTGTAACCGGCCGTGATCCTATATAGCGTAGCCCATGCACAACGCCACAACCCGACATGACACTGTTATAACCGGCCCGTGGTCCTATATAGCGTGGCCCATGCACAACACCACAACCCGATATATCCAGAGATTTTAGGAACAAATCTCCTTCAAACACTAAAACCGAACATTATATCCTGAACTCTAAAAACCGTCCAATTACCTTATTCTTGGTTTGTCTTTTTAGTTAAAAATTTAAGTAAATACTAGATAATATTTTTAAACCGCACAAATATCTCTAAGATTTTAAAAAAAATAAAAAAATAAAGATAGGTTGTGATACAAAAATCCAAAGAAAATATTTAAAGCTCGTAAAAATATCTCGAGATGCTTAAAAAATAGATATAGCTCCAGGAAAGTGGAAAAATATAAAAAAATCTAGAAATTACACAAAATATTCTCATTGATATGAAATGTGTTTTGGAAGCTTTTCGAAGCAAAAACCATAATATGCAACCAGCACTAATGCATAGCATCATTCAACATTAAACTATGCTGCGCTCATGCTGGTTGCATCTTATATTTTTGCTATTCAAAGTTTTTAAAACATGTTTCCACATCGACTAGAATGTTTTGGAAAATTTTTAGCTCTTTTTTTGGATATTTTTCTATTTTCCTAGAGAAAATCTAGTTTCTTGACGTTTCTAAAGATGTTTTTGGGAGCTCCAAATATTTTATTTGAATTTGTCTTAACGCAATCTATCTCTAGAATTTTTTCAGAATTTTTAAAGGCTTAGAGACATGCATTTTCTATGGTTTAAAAACCATATCAAGTATCTACCGCCTTTTTTAACCAAAGGGGGGGGGGGGGGGGGGGGGGGGAGCCTTCAAAACCCACTTGAAAGGTCAGAGAAGTGATTTGAACGGTTTTGAGATCCTACAACCAGTGCTAAAGTTCCAAGTTCCAAGCCAGGAGGTAGCTGTAGCCTTGGAGACGGTCAGTTTCGGTGCGTTCGGTCGTTGCAGATTCTGCACCGGCGGCCGGTCAAGTTGGTAGCTGGCCTTCCCCTTCGGATGACACATCTTTGCATGCACACGGCTTTCCAAATCCACTATGTTCCGAACGTTTCCGTTACGAAATAACTGTAGGCACCCACACAAGCGTCCATGTGCAGCGTGAGCCATGCGTTGTTGATTTTGGTCATTTTACTGTTATTATATATATAGTTTCAGGATAGAGAAATGCCATCTTCTGACGTTCTGGATTAAAACTACCATGCATCCTGCCACCCAAATTTACCACTGTTAATGACACTGTGTGTGACGCAGCCCTATGTGTCTTTTTTTCAGAGATCAGGTTCGCATGCGCAGTGTCATTTCTCAAATTTTACCACTGTGATTTTTCTTTCTAGAACGTGATTATGCTCGCAAATGAAGTGTAGCTGTCCATGCGGCCGGCCGGCCGGTGCCAGGTAGTTCTCTTCGCGTTCTTTATGTTAATGATGATGGCAGCTTCTCTCTTGAGCGATCATATCAGTTATCAGCAGCTTCTCTTGATCTGAGCTGATGGCAACTTAACACTGACCAAGATTGTAGTTTAGTGGAGTACTGACTGGGTTCCAGCCGTAAAAGGCTTGGGCTTGACGCCTGAACCGTCAAGTTGGTTAGCTCGATGCATGCTCCGGCAGATGGCCACAAGAATAACTCGGTCGAGAAGTGCAGCGCAAGTGCCCAACCGCTCTCTCCATTACTCCAAACGCCGCCGTTCCGAAACCACGAGGTGGTGAGGCTAGGCTCGGCTAGCCTAACGACTAACGCGACGATGCTTCGGCTTGAAGCCACCAGATCGAATGCAAACGCCGGCCGGTCGGCAGCCAACCAGCGGTTTACGTTGCAACAAACTGGACTGTAATGTTTGTCACATCGTAACCGACGTTGAGCGCTGTTCTAGCTACTACGTGCAGATCCCAGTGTGGTGCAAACCACGAACACAGTGAACGTCTTAATTTCCTTGTATGGATTGTTTATTTTTACCAAGATTCAAGAATCATTTTTTTTTTGTTCGGGCGAGAAATATATCTCTTTGAACGAGGATGATTCCATGTTTACCCCTACGATCTTCTTGTACTGTATTTGTTTTGTATCATTGGGAATTTTCTTCAACTTAGCACGTGCACTCACATTTTTTACTACTTCATTCATTGGTAGGAGATCAATGTGACAGTCGACAGTAAGACTCTAGTGACTTCGTAAATCTTAAAATCTGTTAATGTGGTCTTTTAGCATGTGTTTTGTATGGGGATAAGATGCGATGAGATGATCATGTCCCTGTTTTTTTTTAAATGGAACTATCATATTTCGTGTTTGCTTGAAAGGGATGGATTCATCCTAGTTTTTGTTTGCTCAAAGGGACGAGACCAAATGGGATGGACGGCATTTCCACAGCTTTAGCTGTGGGGGACTCATCTGTTATCCATGGGACCTCCCCTGTTATGAAAAATTCATAAAGCAACGTCATAAATTTGTATCTAAATTACCTACATATGCTATAGTGAAAGATAAATTTATATAGCCCTCTAAATTTACATTTAAATTACTCACCTCTACCATTATGAAAGATAATACAAATTAGCCCTTAAAATTTCCTTTAAATTATCCAAGACTACCATTATAAAACATAATACAAACTAACCCCCTTAGTTTGTATCTAAATTACCCAAACCTATCATAATAAAAATAAGCTTATGTCCCTCTATCATTATAAAAAAAAACATAAATAATTTCCCCTAAATCACATCTAAACTACAAACTTCTACCATTATAAAATATATTTTAATGTGGCCCTTAAATTTAATTTTAATTCCCACCTCTAACATTATGAATGCTAATATAAAAAATAACCATTAATTTGCATCTAAATTACCACATCTACCATTATAAAAGAGCCTAAGGTCCTGTTCGGCTTGCTGAAACTTTGCTGAAACAGGGTGAAAACACTGTTTTGACTGAATTGTTGTGAGAGAAAAATACTGTTCCGGATGAAAAAATAAGTCGAACAAGCCGATTTCTGGGTAAGCCGAACGGGGCCTAAAATAACGCTTGATCGACATCCAAATTACCAAATAAAGTTATTATGAGAAGGAATTAAATAATCATAAAGCGCTCTATATATGATCCTAAAGTATCCAGATTTATTGTTAAACTAGAAGTAAATAGAAATGGCATATGGCTTTGTCTATATCAAATACATATGCATACATGTAGGATCTCTGGTACGCCTAGAGAGAGAGTGAATATGCCTGAAAATTTAACTTAAACTGAAATCAAATTCACCCACGGCACTGCCGCTCTGTGAGCGCGGCACTGCCGCACCTGCAGGAGAGATTAGTTCACAGTTCAAAATCTATCCAATGAAATTTAGATAGGGTAAATTTCTTAGCTTTCTGCAGGGTGGTAGATCATAGATTCACAGCTGAAAGTGGTGGGAACACCACACAAGTAGATCGACCTCAATTCTAGAAATCACCTCAATAACAACAAGAACACAAGCGAAGCAACATAAGCACAAGATGACACAAGGGATTATCCCGTGGTTTAGCTCGCCATCAAGGCTTGCTTATGTCCACGTTATTGAGGTATACCACTAAGGCTTAGGGATTTGTAACCCTACCTCGTTCTCAAGTCAAGAGAGTGAACTCTTAAGATGATGGATGATTTTACTTACTGCAAGAGGTGGTTACAAACCTCTCGGGACTTCCACATAAGTTGGCAAGCTTCACGGGCGACGCTTTAGCCGGCTAGGAGCCAATCTCCAAGAGTAACAAACACAACCGTCGGCTAAGATGTGAATCAAGTGCGCTTTAGAGTTTAGGAATCAATAGAGATGCTCTCTTATCAAGTTTTAGACCCTTATCTCTCAAGGATTGGTGGAGAAATCAATGGATTTGCTTGGAGGCTTGAGGTCAACAATGGAGTGAGAGAGAGATCCTGCTCTGTTTTGAGTGTGCTGAAGTGAGAAAGAAGGGAGCATGTTGGTTCGTTTGTCTATCTATGTGTATTTACCATTGGGAAAGAAAGAGAAAGGTATATATACCCTCCCAGGCCCAAACGGTCATTTAAATTGCAGATAGCCGTTGGGGAGAAAAAGAAAAGGTATATATACCCCCAGCCCCCAACGGACATTTCACCCAAGAGGTCGGGCGAGATGAGGTCCGCGGCCTTGAGGTCGGGCGAGACGAGGCCGCCACCAAAGGGTCGGGCGAGCCGGAGCCCGTGACCAAAGGGTCGGGCAAGACGAAGCCCGTGACCAAATGGTCAGGCGAGCCAAAGCCCACGACCTAGGGGTAGGGCGAGACGGAGCCCGTGACCAAAGGGTCGGGCGAGACGGAGCCCGCGACCAAAGGGTCGGACGAGACGGAGCCCGTGACCTTGGGGTCGGGCGAGACGGAGCCCGCGACCAAAGGGTCGGACGAACCGAAGCCCGCACCCAAGGGGTCGGGCGAGTCGGAGCTCGCACCCACAGGACAATAAGGATAATAGTGAAGTGTAGACTGTCTTGGCTATGAATCTAAGGATGCATGTGGTTGTTTGAGCACTTGGTAGCACAGATTAGTTTAAGCATTGTGCCCCCCTTTATAGTATGGCTTTCCATATGCTCAAATTCAATATATAAAAGAATTTAAACCTCCTTTGAGTTTGAAGCTATCTATATTTGTAGTTGGGGGCTCCTCCATTTCGTGTAACATCCTCGAATATAAATTCCCTGCTTGTCATCTCGATAAATCTCATTAGTTCTCTAATTTCGAGGTCATTATCACCAAAACCCACAATTAAGGCTTAATTGCACTTTCAATACACATATGACATATCAGTGGAATGACATAGATAATTCATTTTAAATTATCTATAACAATAAACTTTGTAAGTAGTTACTTTAGATAATTGTTAAGATTTGAATTGAAATATTCTGATATTAATACTGGTAATTTAACCATAAGAATTTACTTTTTTATAAAACAATACTATTATACATATATTTCTTTGATAGTGCCATGGTGCATCCCTGAATAACTGTTTATGTTAGTATAGTAACTAAAACATAGTCTAAGACCTATAATCAATTCTTTTATGAAAACCTAAAAGGATATTTTTGAATAAAAGATACAATAAGCACTGGATTTTATGCTTAACACGTGGATAAAAAATTACAAATGAAAGCCAATATAGGATGCAACAAGAACCGAGCTAATGTTTGAACTAAATACAAATTAAAAAACCCACAAAGGTACAATGCAAAGGAAGAAAACACATGCAATGTGATTGATAAATTTATTACAACCTGATAGAGAGATTATAAAGTATCTAAATTAGTATTGTATTAGGAAATGAAGAGAGGGTAAAGGCAATCAATTTTGATTAGTTGTACATATAAATTTATTTACAAAACTTTTAATATATTTATTTTGATTGGTTTATCGGACTTTTCATATTCATACAAATACTTTCAGAAAAGTAAGAGTTGCTGATTAAATATATACGTTACTAAACAACCCTTAGATACTTTTGGGAATGTATATATTACTACTAAGTACTAAGCATGCATGGAGAGAAGGGGTGGGGGTTCTCTCACCTTAAAGCAATAATAGATGTAGTGTCCATTCAGATGCGTACTAGTTGTTGGTCCCCTAACCTCCATGGCCTCCCTTGGCTCCCAAGACAGAGCAAGCAGGCATAATGAGACACTTTTCTCGGGGCCCCATCCGCCAAAAAAGGATTTATCAGATCGCAAGGTGGCATGCATATCCGATCTGGCAGGAACAAAATGGCAGGAAACTCCACTGCAATCCAAATCCAATGAAGCTGAAGCAACACCTCAGCACCACACACACAAACGTCGATTTTTTCCCCTTGTTGTTTTCCAACAGTGATTCTAATCAATCTTGGTTTGACAAATCCTATGGATGATAAATGATGGGAGAAGAAAAGCTGTGCAGACTGCAGAGAAAAGACATGGATTGACCCTGTGCGGGCCATGGTTAACTTGAGAAGTTCACAAAGAAAGATGCATGCAGATTGGTCATTGCCTCATTGGTCATGCGGCAGCCAGCGAACAGCAGGGAGGAAAAGCGGGCAGAGAAGGTTTTGACACTGGTGCTGGAGGTCCCGTTAAGCTTTCACATGTTGAGTTCAGAAGTGATACTCCACCACATTACATGCATTATTATCGGTTGGGGGCACAGCACAATTATGAGATTATCATGTGTATTTTCAATGATTCGTGACATGCAACAGGGTAAGACCTGGAATCGTTTGTCCACATTCGAAAGATAGGGAAAATGCTGCGTACGTATTATATTGACCCACCTGCAGGTAGATCATCTTTGCATGCAATTAATACTGGGATGCTACAATACTTTTTCTGTTCAAGAATACAATACATACTTTTGTTGTGGCTGCTCTCCAAAGTTATATTTTTACCATAATTATTTTCTCACAAGATATGTACTATCATTTGTTGCTACATAACCGATATGATTAAACACATCTGAAATTTCGATCTAGTTTTCTAAATTTCTATGTGTTGTTGGTCAAAACAGACAAAAAAGTATGATTTTTTAAATAAAATAACACATGTAATTTTTGAAAAAGGAAAGAGTGTGTCGTGTGTTCATGCAGACAAACAAAACTTGTAGTTTGGGCATTGGCACTTGGTGATGAGTCAACTAACCAACCTATCTGGTAGCAGTAACAATATTGCGTGAGCTCAGCCTCTCATAGGACCTGTTTGGCACAGCTCACAACAGCTTCATAAGCTGTTTTATTTGCCAAACACTTATTTACAAAACGGTTTCACTCATGAAGTTGTTTTTCTCCCCCTTTCACAAAGACATGAGTTGGGATGAAGCTGAAAAAATAGCTTATCTTAGCTTTCTCCCTCATTTCTCTCTCCCATCTATGTATGAAGTTGTTGGTGAAGTTGTTTTGCCAAATAGATTTTTCAAAACAGCTCAGCTGCACCTAGAAAGTTACTTATGAAGTTGTTTTCCAAAAAAAAACAGCTTTACTAGTGAAGTTGAGCTGTGTCAAACATGTCCATATTTTACCTATATAAGCTTAACTGAAAAACTCTACGCACCTTTACGTGAAAACGATATTGATATTTCCACGACATGAGGCCTGCATTTTGGTGAGGGCTACCTAATCTAGCTACTGCTAGCTAACAGAACAGTAAAAATAGGCATACAAATGCAAAATGAAATGAATAAACATACATATATTCCTCTGGACCTCTCCAAGCGTTAGTTTCTGATGTTTCTAAATTGATTGAATCTAATCACAACTTGCGTCGATTGCACCGTTCGATCGATGGATGCAACCACTCGCAGAAGCCGCGAGGGAAAGGAGCGAGCAAGAGTGGCCCGGTCGCAAATTTTCTATGTACACCCACCAACCCCAGCCAACCACTATCGCTCTGTGACTTCCTACCATGCACGGCACCAGGGAGCGAGCATGCGCAAACCGGCCGTTGTTTATATAGCCACTCGAGCCCTACTCATGCCACTCACCACCTGCAGGCCAGTTAGATCGATCTCTCTTTCTCTGATCTTTCTTTCTTGCTTCAGAGATTGATCGATAGATCGTTCACAGCTAGCTAGCTGATCGAGCAAGGCGAGAACGAGAGCAATGGCCGGCGGTCGTCGCCTCTCCCCTGCGTGCCTCTTTCTCGCCGTCGCCCTCGTGGTCCTCGTCGCCTTGCCGGAGCTCGCCGCCGCCCGCACCCGCCGCTACACGTTCAATGTACGCATCCAGCCGGTGTCGTCTAATAATGTGCAATGCAGTCTAGCTAGTAATCTATCGTCACATATATATGTGTGTATCAGGCGTGCTTCGCTAGCTGCTTTGCTTGCTAAATGTTTATTTGAGTGTCTCAGACAGGCACACAAGTTAGTTAGTTCACAAATGGCCGCCCTTGCTTTTTGCAGGTGACGATGGCAACGGTGACGCGCCTGTGCGTGACGAAGAGCATCCCCACGGTGAACGGGCGGTTCCCGGGACCGAAGGTCGTCGTGCGCGAGGGCGACCGCCTCGTGGTGCAGGTCCACAATAACATCAACAACAACGTAACGTTCCACTGGTATGTCCCATCTGCGTGTGTCCGATCGTTGCTTGACGCAACCGCCGGCGCTTACTTGCTCGCACCACCATCCGCATGCATTGCAGGCACGGCGTCCGGCAGCTGCGCAGCGGGTGGTCGGACGGCCCGTCGTACATCACGCAGTGCCCGATCCGGCCCGGGCAGAGCTACGCCTACGACTTCCGCATCGTGGGGCAGCGCGGCACGCTGTGGTGGCACGCGCACTTCTCCTGGCTCCGCGCCACGCTCTACGGCCCGCTCCTCATCCTCCCGCCGCGCGGCGTCCCCTACCCGTTCCCCAAGCCCCACACAGAGGTCCCCCTCATGCTCGGTGAGTGGTTCAACGCGGACCCGGAGGCCGTGATCAAGCAGGCGCTGCAGACCGGCGGGGGCCCGAACGTCTCCGACGCCTACACCCTCAACGGTCTGCCTGGGCCGACCTACAACTGCTCCGGCGCCAGCGACACGTTCAAGCTCCGGGTGCAGCCCGGCAAGACGTACCTGCTGCGGCTCGTCAACGCGGCGCTCAACGACGAGCTCTTCTTCGCGGTGGCCAACCACACGCTGACGGTGGTGCAGGCGGACGCCAGCTACGTCAAGCCGTTCACGGCCGACACGCTGGTCATCTCGCCGGGGCAGACCATGGACGTGCTCCTCACCGCTGCTGCCAGCCCTTCCTCGCCCGCCGCCGCCTTCGCCATAGCCGTCGCGCCCTACACCAACACGGTCGGCACGTTCGACAACACCACCGCCATCGCCGTCCTCGAGTACGACGGCGCGCCGCAGCAGAGCGCGCTCCGGAGCCTCCCGCGCCCCGCGCTGCCGCTGTACAACGACACGGGCGCGGTGGCCAACTTCTCGGCTAGGTTCCGGAGCCTCGCGAGCGCGCAGTACCCGGCGCACGTGCCGCGGACGGTGGACCGGAGGTTCTTCTTCGCCGTCGGGCTCGGCTTGGACCCGTGCCAGAGCCGGGTGAACGGGACGTGCCAGGGCCCCAACGGCACCAGGTTCGCGGCGTCCATGAACAACGTGTCCTTCGCCATGCCCCGGACCTCGCTCCTCCAGGCGCACTACCAGCGGCGGTACAGCGGCGTGCTCACGGCCAACTTCCCCGCGGCGCCGCCGGTGCCGTTCAACTACACCGGCACGCCGCCCAACAACACGTTCGTCACGCACGGCACCAGGGTGGTGCCGCTCAACTTCAACACCACCGTCGAGGTGGTGCTGCAGGACACCAGCATCCTGGCCGCCGAGAGCCACCCGCTGCACTTGCACGGCTACGACTTCTTCGTCGTCGGCCAGGGGTTCGGCAACTACGACGCCAACAACGACACCGCCAAGTACAACCTCGTCGACCCCGTGCAGCGGAACACCATCAGCGTGCCCACCGCCGGCTGGGTCGCCATCCGCTTTGTTGCCGACAACCCCGGCGTGTGGATCATGCATTGCCACCTGGACGTGCACCTGAGCTGGGGTCTGGCAATGGCGTGGCTCGTCAACGACGGGCCGCTGCCGAACCAGAAGCTGCCGCCTCCGCCGTCCGATATCCCCAGGTGTTGATACACTCACGTGCAACTTCGTTTTGTGGCGATAGCGGGATGCATGGATTCAATCGATCGATTGGCCCGTGGAATGCCCCATTTTGTGATGATGTCTGATTTTGTTGCTGCACTGTTTTGGAGACATACAAGATCGGTAAAAACAAGTTTATTGGGTGGTGTGTTGTTGCGTGATTATTCTTTTTTTACGATTCTTTGATTACACCTTTTGTTTTCATGCTGGACATTGTTAGTGTGTACAGTGTATAAGGTATATATACGACATATAATGTATCAGCCAACCACTGGATCAGCTAATGATTCTTTTTATCAACATCAGACTGTGCTTTGCAATTGCCACCTTCACACTCCCAGGATTGCTTCCTGCTTAATGAAACAGAAATGCTATACAACACACATGTGTTTTAGTATAAAAAAACACATGGATTTTCTCTCTCTCTCCCTCTCTCTTTTCAACTGTCTCCCTCGTCGGTTTCGGTACAGCAACGACGACGGCGAACCCTCCGGACCCACAGCTGGGGCCTGGTTGGGGCCCAACCTTCCCGCAGGCGACACCTGCTGTCGTCGGATCCATCCTGTGCCCGATCTTCCCGGGTCCTGGTCCAACTGGGGGTGCCACACGCAAGCAAGGCCCACTACTGAGGGAGGCGCAACGTTGACTGCATTCGCCACGCCGGTTTCGCTTGTCCTCTTGTCCTTGCATAGAAAAAAATTGTTTCTTGTGATATGTGGATCTGTGATCTTGTGATTTGTGATTGTCTAGAGGTAAAAGAAGGCTGGAGGTAGAAGGGGATGGAGGTAGAAGGAGGATGGAGGTTGTTGGATCTTAATTCTATGGTGTAAAAAAATTCATGTGTTGATATTGCATAAAACACATGGTTATTGGGTAGACAGACTCTAATGAAATACGGGCATAACGCCTGATCGAGAAAAAAAAAATTGCCACCTTTGCACTCTCACGATTTTCAACAACAAAAAAATGTTTCCATGTGTGGAATCTGACAATCTGTGATCATTGGTTATCACTGATGTATCTCTTATTAAAAATCAATGTTGTACTAGCCATCGGCAGTGTCCCATGGAGATTGTAAAAATAAATTGTAAAAGAAATGTGTGAAAAAAACTACGGCGCAGAAGAAGGCCCGTGCGGGTGCGCTCTCCCTGGGCCGAATAACCCAGACTGGCCCGGCCGTCCGCCGCATTCCCCATTCCTTCACATTGGACCCCGCGTGTTTGTGTCCGTCTCTCTCCACCCTCTCGCTCTCCGACGAGGCGACGACTGGTGGGCCCCCGCCGCCGCTGCACTACGCCAAGTTCTGAGGCCTTATCGCTCTCTTCGCCAGCGGCGAGCAAACCACCAGGTATTCCCACCGCTTATCTTCCCTTCCTGCTTGGCGAAGCCGAGCGCCCAAACCCTAACCTAACGCTACTTGGCTATTCGATGTCTCCTAACTTCGAACTCTTAGCAAAAATTATCGGGTGTACACGTGAACATCCACCCGTCCCTTTGCTGGGTCCGCCCCTGCCCACTTGAATTCAACTATGATATTTAATCCGTTGACGTTTGCCTCTCTGCAAGTCGTGTGTTGCAATATCTATTCTGTGAAACCAAGAATATCTGTAATCAACCTAGAGAAGCCAAAAAATTCAGATGATTGGTGGCAGTGGCTATTCTTCCTTTGCAATTAGTTGTGCCTTGTAGCTAGATCTAGATTGGTCCAACCAGAATATTCTAATGCTCTTGTATTGCTCTTTCTGAATTTCCCTTGGTCAGCTAAGGTCATGGCAGAGACGATAGATCTATCAGGGGATGGAGGTGTTCTTAAGACAGTAGTCCGGAAAGCAAAAGACGATGCTATAGAGCCATCTGAGAGCCTGCCCTTAGTTGATGGTATGGTACTACTGTATATATCTTGTGTTTTGAGCAAGCGTTGCATAAGCAAATATTTTATTTCTTCTGTTTGATTGGGCAATAGACAGTAACTGAGTTTTGATATGCTCTCCTCTTTGTTAAGTGTTAACTCGTTCTAGTACTTGATTCACCTTCTCTGTCCTCAGCTAACTGCTGCATGCATTTTTTTTTTATGTTGTAAAGTGAACACCTGCTGTTGCATATTGCCACGATTGACGGTAAAATAATTTCAAGATTTCAGATACTTGTCCCGAATAAAGTCATACAAATATGAACATTTATCTTTTTACCTTGTCTATAGTTCCTTATGAAGGTACACTTGCTGAGACTGGTGGAGTTTTTAATACCACCCATGAAGACAACTCTATTTTCTCATTTGAAGTTGGACAAGGGGCTGTCATCAAGGCATGGGATATAGCCTTAAGAACTATGAAGGTTTGTAAATGTTTGAGTTTCTGGTATGGTCTTCACCATCTCTGTGTAACATGGTTGGGCATATCCAAAAATTGAAGGTTTGCGAGGTTGCAAAAATTACATGCAAGTCAGAATATGCATATGGAGCTGCAGGCTCACCACCAGAGATACCTCCTAAGTGAGTTCCTCTATGTTATGTGGTTGCTAGGACCGAGAGGAGAGAGTCGAGGGGAGCGACGGCGGTTGGCGTGAACAGTACCCGCGGCGCTACAGTACCCGCGGGAACTGTTCACAGCGGCGCGGCTAGGGCTGCAAGGGCGCTGGGGGAGGCCGGCCGCGGGGCTTCGCCCACGGCCGGCAAGAGAGAAGGGATTTCCTTCTAATCTCTTGCTTGATTATAGATTGATACATCTACTCTCATTATATAGAGAGGTCTGACTTGGCCCCTAAGCAAGCGACTAATTAACCCTAATGGGCTAAGGCCTAATAGGCCCTTGACTCCTCTAACACTACTCCCCACCCGGACATGCAGCTCGTCCTCGAGCTGCGACCTAACAATGATGCTAAGTATGGCTTCACTAGACACAAACTGAATACCTAAGAACAAGCCTTTTACATCTCGGCTTATTTCAAATAAACTCGACTTTTTATTCTTGAATCCTGAAGATGCGGCGAACACCCTCCGCGTGCTGGACAGGCTCGTGTAGCCGCCTGGATCCCATGGAGACCATCGAAACGAGAGGGTTGCACGGGTACGGCTGTCTGGAATCAATCGCAACAGCGACCAGCGGAGACGACCTCGTGGCGGCCGACAGCGAAACGCGGCAGCGCTAGGCAGTGCGTCTCCGCCGGTGACAAAGAGGAGTGCGCTTCTTCTATCATCACTCCCATAGAATTGGAGTGCGCCGCCTGCGGGAACAGCACCATGCTCGCGCCTGGAGACAGCAACGGGTCGGCGCGGTTGTTGTTGGCCGTTCGACGGGGCGAGGTCGTGCCCCCCCTTGCCGAGGTCGATCGCCGTCAAGGCCGCCTCATGCATCTGCCGGCGCATCTCCTGCAGTCGGCGCCGCGCTAGGAGGCCACGTGCTGCAGCCTGTAATCGCACCGTCGCAGACTGACAATCACTCTTCTGCGCAAGCGCCACTTGCACGGTTGCTGCCGCAGTGGCGTTCTGATCGCCCGGCTGTGCACCTGTGAATGGAGGCACCGGCACGCCGAGGACGAGGCCCGCCGACTGCGCGCCCGCAGATGAGGGCACCGACGCCGGCGGCGGGTCCTGTGCGGAGGCCGAGGGCGCCGCGCCCGTGCTGTCCAGCGAGGGCGGCGTGTAGATGGGTTTCGACAAACCGGCGATCCAAGCCGGAAGCGGTGGCAGCAGCTGCTGCTGGGACGTCGGCAGCGGGTTCGGCTGCGGCCCCAGCAGGAACCCATGAATCCCGGCCACCATCTTGCCGAGGTCAAGGACAGCCGCCGTCAACTGCTCGTTCGTCATGACGCCCACGGCGGAGGACGACGCACCCGCGGCCATCTGCAGCGGGGGCACGGTGGTGACATGATCGAATCACATGATCGAACCAGAGATCTCTGATACCAGATGTTATGTGGTTGCTAGGACCGAGAGGAGAGAGTCGAGGGGAGCGACGGCGGTTGGCGTGAACAGTACCCGCGGCGCTACAGTACCCGCGGGAACTGTTCACAGCGGCGCGGCTAGGGCTGCAAGGGCGCTGGGGGAGGCCGGCCGCGGGGCTTCGCCCACGGCCGGCAAGAGAGAAGGGATTTCCTTCTAATCTCTTGCTTGATTATAGATTGATACATCTACTCTCATTATATAGAGAGGTCTGACTTGGCCCCTAAGCAAGCGACTAATTAACCCTAATGGGCTAAGGCCCAATAGGCCCTTGACTCCTCTAACACTCTATCACACTATCTTTGAATTGGTAACTTGAGTTTCCCCAATTTAATAATGTTGGTAACTGTTGGTTCTTTGTCTATGTAGTGCAACACTTATTTTTGAGGTGGAGCTAGTAGCTTGTAGGCCAAGGAAAGGTTCAAGTGTGGGCAGTGTATCTGATGAGAAAGCCAGACTTGGAGTTAGACATTTCCTAATGTTCCATCCTTAACATTTAGCACAGAAAAATTCAGTTATTATACGATTTAGCACAACAGCACGTGTCCTCGAGTGAGCTCTTGGTGACAATGTAATATTAAGAGATAGAAATCAAAATGTTGTATCCACCTTGCAATCAAATATAGTTTGTTCATTTGATCAGAGTTCAAGAAGTATATAATGATCATAAAGTAATTAGATACATAAATCTGGGCAGGGAACTTAAGAAGCAACGAGAGCTAGCTGCTGTTACCAAAGAAGAAGAGAAAAAGAAGAGGGAGGAAGCAAAAGCTGGCTGCAGCAGCCCGGGTACAAGCAAAGCTTGATGCGAAGAAGGGGAAGGGAAAAGGAAAGGGAAAATAGATTACGACGTTGCTGCTGACTATTGTAACCTAGAAAATAATTATGTGGGAGCATCCTGAAACTGCTTCGTCACTTGCTGGCTACTGTGCTTGATGTTGTACCCTTTGCCCCTGTCTGGCATGTACTGATGTATCGAAAAGAGCAGTATAAATAATATTTGGTATCTATGTAGATCACGAATCTTATCGTATGCATTACAGATTGGCGTGGCTGCTGATATGGGATAGCATGTCTGATTTGGGATGACATGTTGGTCAGTTCGTGTTCGATAGACTAGCTGCATGTTTTGTACATGAATGTCAATTATTGGAACCGCAGAGTGTGTTAAAATAGTCCACATAGTAAATATTGGAACTGCGTAGTGTTAAAATAGTCTACATAGGTAGCCTTTCAGGGACCAGGATTCCCTATTTTCATTTACAAGGCAAATATGTACGTATGTCCAGACAGCATCCCCAGGGGTTAGGATTTACACGGAAACTCGTGAGTCAGGCAGCCCTCAATCAACAAGCTCTCCGGACGCGGACGGGGCAGAACGCACCAATGTGTAGTGCTATATATAGCTCAAGCATGTAAAAGTACATCAGATGTCACATTTCATTATAAACAAATGTACACAAATAATCTGGGAAATTTGGTTTTCATGACCTTTGGCTACATTACATGGCTCTCAAACACATGAACTAACTTTACAACAGAATTGCAGTGCCTTTTTTTTGTGTAAGAACAGCCTACTCCAGACTACAAGCGAGGCAGATTGAATTTTATCAAGTATGTGAAGAATGAAATAAAAAACATGGTTAAGAGTTCATGTCTCGACTCAGGATAGACACCTGGCGAGAGGCTGTGGTAGTCATCATCTCCTGCATCTTGCAGAGTTACAAGACCCTGACCTGCCCCAATTCAGAATCGTTCAGACCAAGCACGTTCTAGCAGCTTAATGAAAAATCCTTTCACAAATTAGCAACTACCTGTAGTGACTGTGCTGCTATCTTTTGTAATCACATTGGTCTAGATATCGAAATATCATAGGATGTACGGTACCGGAGGCCATTTCCAACAGTATTCAATACAGGGCAGAGCCAGCAAAATATGTTAGGCCCCAGAACCTGCGAACAACCAGGAAGCAGTGGAACATTAATAGAAAGTGACGCCAACCGTGGGTAAGATGAAAGCAACTAAGGTAGTATACCATAAATGTGTTACTCCATGTTCTTCTTTGTTTGATGTTTTGGGTGCTGCAAAGTGATCATTTTTATTTGATGTTATAATATTTGAAGAAGAGTTATGCATATGCTCATCATTCAATTTAATATTTACAACACTTTAAGAGTCCAAACCTCTTCCTTCATCAGTCACAAGTGGTGGTTTAGGGAACAGACAAGTTTAACGATGTGCCATGATCCTTATATTATTTGATACGAGGTTAATTCATTCCTTCTTGCTTAAATCCGGATGGGTAGGGGATGAGTGCTACATTATAGATGAAATTAGCTCCTGACAAGAGTTTCTAAGCATTCTAACAAAAATAAACAATGCAACTAACGCATATCAACTAAAGATAACATGCAAACTAACTCATCCAAACCTATGCACTGTAGCACACCAGCACGGTTAATGGGAGCATAATATGCAATCCAGCGCATAACAGGTTGCATGAGCCATAATTGTATTAAGGGCATATCGTCTCAATTTGTTTATCCACTTAACATGCACAAATCTAAATATCAAATGAAAAAGAAAAAAGAAGTATGAAATACTTGACTATTAAAATGAATGCTTGCAGCATAACATATCAAATATTGATAAAATCATTTTTCATGTTATGTCTCCATCTTGTTTCTTTCTCCTGAACAGATTGGGTTGAACATCCAAGTTATGGCTAGCAAAAGGTCAATCCCAATTTGTTGACGTCTTTAGACAGATGATAGGAAGATTGTCAATTGTCATTAACCTTATTTCTTAGTAAAATACTGGGCTATTCTCATTTTGCACTTAAATTGAATATGTGCATTGTGCAACATTCATAGAACCACAGAATAGCAGTGTAAATAGTTCTTACTGAAATAAGATTCTCATAGACACCAAGGTCATATGGATGATGATAGATATCTCCACCTTTTTCTGCCAACCACATTGCTCGAACTCCTTCATGGTACTGCAAGCCATTAATAACAATCTTGTCAAAACTTCTATAAACAAGAGTACTGTCCGATATAAAGAGAAAAATCTTAAGTCACAAACCTCAATTGTAGTTTTATTCTGTAATATGAGGTAAATATGCCAACCCAAGAGCACTGCCAATGCTAACGCTAATGGAGAAAGAATGACCCCACAGATAATCTGCCAATTTGATAAGTTCTTCAAAATTATTATTCAAAGGGAATTCCTGGCGATCGTTCAGATTAACATACAACATGCTAGCAACTTCTGTAGACATTCCCAGAGTACTCACAATGGATGTTCGAGAAGAATCGCTGCCTGGCTGCTCATCTTTAGGAACACTGTGCAAAACGCTCCCTATGATCAGAATCTGATATCAAAATGAAACTTTGTAATGCACTAAGCCTCAGGAAACGTGGTTGCTAGAGTAAATCAAAGAAACTCAATTACCAATGCATAGAAGCTTGCAACCACAGCATACAATACAAAGACCAAGAAAATCTTGTAGTTCCCATGTCCAACACAGTTATTAATCCAAATGCAATGATGGTCCTGCGCATGTGAATTAGGTGAAAATACGAAATTGGAGAGCAGTTAGGAGAATGGAATCACAGAATTAACACTAGCAGCACCATTTTTAGAACACATCTCTTGCAAACACGGCAATGGTGTGCACGTGGAGGTTTATAGTGGCAACATTTCTGGCAATATCTCAAGTCACCACCCTGCAAAAGTAGAGATGTTGTGAAACATACTAATGAGAAACTACTTTTGTCAGATACAAGCAAGAAAGTCTAACACAGTGATGGGCTGGCCAATGATTTTTCAAAATTAAAAGAATGTGCTCAACTCAGCTTACCCTCTCCCTTCCTCATCTTTTCTATGACAAACTAATAGGGCACTGTAGTGAGCATTCACTTTGAAGTTACTGAAGCTAGAAACGAGCAATCATCTACTAAGGGCCTGTTTGGCAGAGGAGCTCTGCCATCTAGGAGGAGCTCTGCCAAATAGTTTTTACTGTGAAGTGATTCTCCGAAATGAACTAAGAGGCTGGGAGTTGAAAAAAGTAGCTTCTCCTGATTACTCCACGCACACGCAGAGTCATAGAGAAACAGAGTTTATCCTAGAGAATCATAGAGAAACATTCTTAACCAGAGGATCACTTCTCTCAGAGAATCTGGAGTACGAGCTCTACCAAAAAGGCCCTAATAATCTAGAGAACAAATCAAAATCAACTTACGGGCCGTTTGGATCACTTCATTTTGGAGGAATTGGAATTGACTTAATAGATTAGGCTATTTGGCTTGGAATTTGAGATTTCACAACTTTCCAAAGTTCACATATAAGCCTATCTCAAATTCATAGGGTGGGAGATAGAAATCGATTCTATAGATCACCATGCTATGTTTCTAATCTGCAACTTATAGCACGTTCTTCAACTCGCTTCCCTGCAGTAGAAATGCAACATATAAACATCTCCCTCGCATAGCTAACAATAGTATACAAATATATTCCATATACAATCATATTAGCTTAATTAATATGTGTCTAAATTATAATTTATTAGAATGAATTCAATTCCAAGGATCCAAACGGGGCAAAGGGAAATTAAAAAATCAGACTAGATCCACTCACTTGGTAAAAAGTACTGGCTCAACTCTCGAATCTAAATTATCTACTTGTAACACGTCCACCTACCAATGTCCCAGCTGTTAGCTGGAAATTCTAGAGCAGAACTATTTGTACCCAAAATGGTCCAAAATTATCAACCAAGGTGCATCTGAATCGCATTTGCTCAACTTTGAATAAGTTTCCTAAGTTTCAAATGGACGGTGGCAAATTTAGAATCAAAGGTATTCACCAAAACTATCCAAAATTACTAACCAAGCCGCATCAGAATCGCATTTTCTCATCTTTAAGTAAGGTTTCCCAAGTTTGAAACGAACGATAGGAAAATTTGAACCCCCCCCCCCCCCCCCCCCCCCGCAGATCCAAAACAACACCCCAACACCTAACAGCGAACGGAGGCTGCCCACCGAACCCAGGCGAGCAAGGGAGCGAGAGAGAGGGGGGAGGGGTGGGGCAACGCCAACGCCAACGCACCTTGCGCTTGATCTCGTGGACGGTGCTCTCGGCGTCCTCGACGTCGGGCACGAAGCCCGGCGGCACCCGCCCGGGGTCCCTGCGCACGGCGACGGCGTAGGTGGCGAGGCAAGCGGCTGCTAGCGCCGTGAACGCGGCGGCGTTGGCTACCCCCGCAGCCGTGGACAGGCCCAGCCACCGCGGCACGGCCACGAACACCGTGGTGTAGTAGACGTACCCGATCGCCGCGACCACGGAGAAGATCGGCAGGGTGAGGTACCCCGGCCGGCCCCCCATCGGGGCGGCGAGGCGAGCCCTAGGACTAGGGTTCTTCCGGCCGGCGGAGGCGCATCGGGACGCGTCCGAGCGCGGGGCAAGTGGGTCGGGCGCGCACGCGGTGTGCGCCCGTTTAAGACGCTCGGCGCACGCGGGCGGAAGGAGCAGCGGCTGGACCGCTGGACCTGGGAGGAGGCAGGCAGCGAGCGAGCAAAGCGTGGGAGCGGACGAGCGACCAGGGCTGATCTGGTGGTCCGCCCTGGTGCTCGGTAGTGATTGGTGCAGCAGCAGCGGTGCTGCAGCAAGTCAGCAACGCCAACACACCAGCCGTTGCTGTTCATGCTGGGTCTTATTGGTTAGTCACATTAATATTGCATTACATCCCTAGCCGGTCTATCGTCGCACTATCCTCGTATAAAATCTTATAATATATAGATGTTAATTTTACTTACAAAACAAAAGCAAATTTAATAATATATTTTTAATTTAACATGTCTGATAATTATCGAGGAATAATATAGATTAAGCAATATATTTGTAGATGTATGATAGCTATCGAGGAACCATGTAGATTAAAAAAGTAATATATTCGTTTTCTTTTCTCACCCATGACAAATGTTTCTTAGGTAACATTCTAAAATTCTAACACCTAAATTAGAAGAAAAATATGACTATATGGATACAAAGTACTAGAAGTCTGGAATATTATACAAATAATTAATTTGGATTAAAAATAAAAAGGAAAAGAATACCTTGGGCCTAAACAACTGATCGGTGATCGCAATTTATAAGAAGCCAAGAATCAAGATGTAGTCGTCGTGGAGCCATGTCTGGTTGCCGTCCTCGTGCGCCGTGTCCGTGTCTCCGGTAGTCTAGCTCTTCGCGGCGGCGCGGCTCGACAGCTCCGCGTGTGTAAGGCGCACGTCGTGAACTCACGATCAGAGTGTACTGCATACAGCGTGACTCCTCGCCTCCTCTCTACCCGAGGGCCGTAGGGAAAGGAAACTATGAAAGAAATGTCGATGTTGTCTTTTTAGGCCACCTAACCAGTTCTATATCTCTCTTCTCATTAGTTTGCTAATACCTAATGGACTATAGGACCTAGGGGTTTTTGTATACCTAGGCTTAGGCCCCTCCTCCGCTTGGGCCCTCGCCAGTCGCACCTCGTGCCCTACCCCTAGGGCCGGCACTGATTACATCAGAGGTTATGCAACATACTTTTAAATTGGACAAAACAATATGACATTTGATGTTATTTGGTTTGCCTAGATAGAAAGTTGTATTGTATTATGTATGTGATTGATTTCCTGCGTAAATAGCTAAACTATGTTTTGGGCTGTAGAGCGATTGCAGGAGTAACGGTGCATAGTTGTATACACACAATTTGGTCAAACAGTGATATACAGACTGGGCTTGCTTTTTTGTGAATAGCGCTAGCCTATACATAGACCTATGCAGATAACCAAATAGGAACGAAGTGCACTTCGGGGGGGGGGGGGGGGCAAATAAGGGGTTATGCAGACAACCAAACAAGCTCACTCTAAAGGAAACTAACAGCGGTAGCTGCAGCAGCCGGTGAAGTATCACGTGACACCAGCAGCCATAGCGTTCGTTGGCTCTTCCTTGAGTGTTTGTTAGTTTAAGACTGAAGTGATTTTGATTTATAGGGATAAAATCTCCCATAATATCCTCTCTCAATCTTCTTGGACCCCGTTTGGCAGGGCTTTTTCATCGGCTTTAGGAGGCATTTGGAGCCATTTTCTTTTTTCTTCTATAAAATGATACTCAAAAGAGTGCCTCACAATTCATATATCACAAGGAAAACAAAGGTCAATACAAAAGACGGACAACAAGACATAAAACGACCTCCTCCAAAAGATAAGAGTACATTAAAGACCAAATTGATCGTCTTTTTCCTTTGGTCGTCCATTGCTTGTCGGAGCTTAAAGATCGCAGTGGAGAGACGACAAAGAAAAGGGACACCTACGAACACCCTCGCTAAACACAAGGCTTTGAAGACTGCAATAGTCACTCACTGTTGATGACGAGATCACCCACAAAAAGAACATTGGCTGGAGAAACCCTGAACCCAGCCCAAAGTTTTGAATATGCCAGACCATGTTGTAGAGCTGACTAAGAGAAGTTGTCGAGATTGCCACATCAAAAACCAACCAACTATTTCCTCTTATAAGGACACAAAATGCCAAGATCTGAAGAAGATCGACAGATTTGACACACCGAACTCTCACTGGCTCTTCGCCGACATCAGATCAAATGTCGTCGAGGTAGGGAGAGGTCGAAGAGACCATACTCCAAAGCACCATCATTGCCACCACCTCGTTGATAACGTTAGAAACCAAACCCCTATATCAACAAGGATCAACAAACTAAGTGAAAACTACGAAGGAAACGGGACCGGGTCCCCGCCCCCGCCCCCTGTCCACCGGCAAGATCGCTGGTAAGGAGAGAGGAGGGGGACCAAGGCGAAGTCATGGGAGCATGGGAGGGCGGTGGCTAGGAGGCAATGCGGATTTTGTGATCCATTTAGAGCTTTTTTCGCCACATTGGTATTGTGCTCGTGCACTCTAGCCACATTTGTATAGATAGCTCTCAAGCTATGACTGTAACACACTATTTAAAAATAATAATATTTTATAAAGGTTATTATGTTCTAAATAAATATGAAGTTAAGATGGCCGAGTTGGTCCAAGGTGCCAGTTTCAGGTACTGGTCCAAAAGGGCATGGGTTCCAATCCCATTCTTGACATTGCATGTTTTTTTTTATTAAACCTGCAATAGATTATTTTTATTTTTTAAAAAAACTGCAATAGATGAATTTTAATCCCATTCTTGACAATATATTTTTTGAATCATGCAATAGATGATTTAAACCTGCAATAGATGTTTCTGAATCCAATTCTTGACAACAATTTTTTTTTGAATAATGCAATAGATGATTTCGAATCCCATTCTTGACAACATTTTTTTTTTGAAACATGCAATAGGTCATTCATTTTTTGAGAGTCACCCATTAATTTCTTTTGAAACATGCAATAGATGATTCATTTTTCGAGAAAGTCACGAACCCATTATTCTTGACAATAAATATTGTTTTCTAATTTCTTTTGAAACATGCAAGAGTCACTGATTAATTTATTTTGAAACATGCAATAAATGATCCAAGTTTCGAGAGTCACGAACCCATTCTTGACAATAAATATTTTTAATTTCTTTCCAAACATGCAATAGATTATTTATTTTTCGAGTCATTGATTAATTTCTTTTGAAACAAGAAACATGCTGATTCATTTTTGTAGAGTCACCGACACCCTTCAAAAAAAAAATACACTGCCTTTTTTCGCGAAGTAAAAAAAATTCTCTTGCACCGGCATCCTTAAAAAAATATGCTGCCTCTTTTCACAAAGTAAAAAAAAACATTCTATTCAAAGTTTTCATGCTAACATAGCATTTCCCATCGTTTTCAAATATTGTCAGTTTGTCACTCATGAACACTATTTTTATTGGATAAAACTCGTCAGCAAACATAACTTTTTGTAGTCTTTGTGAGGTCTATATTAAAAGTTAGCATTTGATATATTTAATTTATATTGCTACGATTACGTCCATACCTTACAACAGGAATAAAAAAAGATAATACCACGGGTTTTAAATATTGTCACTCATAAAACATAACATTTTGTAGCATTTGTGAGGGTCTATATGAAAAATAGCATTTACTGTATGACTAGTATTATGTCCGTGGGTTGTTAAAATAACTCAAATTTGCTAACCGAGAAAAATTCCCGAACCAACATTCTATTAATGTAGAATAACTCAAACTTGTTGATCGAGAAAAATCCCTGAACGCAGACTTTATCGGCGAGGGTATGACTTCCCATGGAGCATTGCCATCAAGGTAGAATAACTCAAATTTGCTAAACACCTAAATTCGATCCTATGAAAATCGAACCTAGAACCTGAATGTGCTGCTAAGGCATGCACTTGCAGCCACTGGACAACAAGCTCTTCAGCCAAGATAGCATTACAATAATATTGTTCTTCATTTCTTATATTCATGGCTACCAAATATTTGAAAACCGGGGAAATACAAACGGCCTGTTCGCTGGTTGGTTTGTGGGCTGATTTGGGCTGGCTAGTGCTGATTTGTTGTGAGAGAAAAACACTATTGGCTGGCTGGTTTGGGCTGGCTGAAACTAACAAGCGAACATGGTGAAAGTCGAGCTCTGCCTCTGCACAATATTTGCAATAGGTGCTAGGATCATAATTATCGCAGCGACAGAGCATATCATCATCATTCATCACTTGTGGTAATGAGCAGCACCAGATTTGCTGCCGCAAACTAGTGCTGTCATGTAACGTCAGTTGGACTTGGATACTTGGATGGCTACGTTCACGTGTAGTATGTTCATAGTTCATACGGTTGCGTGTATAGCAACCGACTGAATTGTGGAAAAACAGCTGACGTGTGAGCAGAACATTCGTCAAGGAGGGAAATATCTGCTCACCTTATCAAATACAGTAATTAATCAATATCTACTACGGACGACCATTATTGATTTGAAACACCCAGGGTAGGAAGACGAATGCACTCAAACTGTAAACGGACGCCAAACAACGACCAGCACAAAACCTACTGTAGATGAGGAACAACTTTGATCTTTGATTACACCCAGTAAAATATCACCAAAACAATTGTAAAATAAAGAACAATACAATATACAGTACTTTATTATGTAAAAAAAAGGCTATTCACTACTGTATTTTACCACTACATGCTTTATTATTACGTACAGGTATAAATGTAACAGTATAAGCTCAATCAAATTGATGAGCGAAGTATTTGGGCCAGAGTCCAGAGCTGTGCAAGTAATGGTTAGTGGAGCAGGAAGCCGAGGACCTCCTTCACGCGGCTCTGCCAAGCCGGCTTCCCGGCCGCCGCCGGTTTGGCGTTGACGCTGCCGTCGTTGCCGGCGAGCACCGTGTACTTGTCCTTCCTCGTGAGGGTGGTGCACTCGAAGCCGAGCGTGGCGGCGAGTATCCGCTGGACGTAGTTGGCCACGTCCACGGGGCTCTTCCCCGCCGCGCACGTCGCCTCCGCGGGGAGCTGGTTCAGGAACGTCACCTCGTACACGGGCCGCGGGTTCATGAAGAAGAAGATGGGGTCCATGGCCTTCCACCCGCGCGCCGTCGTCGGGTGGAAGAGCCCCACGCGGTAGTTCATCGCCACGGGCACGATCCTGTCGCTGAGCTCCGCGAAGAGCTTGGAGAAGCGGAGCAGGAAGGGCTCCCGGCACGTGGTGCCCTCGGGGCACACGGCCACGTCGCCCCGGGCCAGCTCGGCCCGCATGCGCGCCGCGTCCACGTCCCGGTCGCGCGTCAGCCGCATCGTCGGGATCGGGGAGAGGATCTCCGAGAGGCGGGAGATGGAGTAGGTCACGGCGGCCACGCGGCGGCCGAGCACGGTGGCCAGCACCACGGGGTCCATGAGCGTGCGGTGCGTGCAGACGAAGAGGACCCCTGAGGGCGAGCCGCCGTCGTCCGTGGCGGCGTCGCTGAGTCTGACAGGCGGAGGCGCGCGGCCGTGGATGATCACGGCGCCGCCGAAGACCGGCGCGATGTAGGGGATGGTCCAGATGGGGACCATGAGGCCGACGGCGATCCGGACGAAGGCGACCAGCACGCCGAGGGGCAGCCAGAGGAGGATGACGAGGGACATGAATGGCGTGGGCCGGCACACCAGGCGGCCGTCGTGGAAGATGACCGGCCGGAACGGTGGCGCGTTCGTCTCGTGGTCCGCGGTGAACGGCGGCCTGAGCTGCTGCTCCTGCATGCATGAACGTAATACATAATCATCAGATGAAATTTTACTGCTTAATATATTGCCAAAAAAAAATTATATGTCCAACATGTTCTTGCTGGTTGTTTTTTTGAAAGAAAAGTTGCATGCTGAATTAACGCGCCGAGACTTTTGTGGTTATATTTGCTCACATGGACAGATGGTATAAAATGGTTAAGGTGATGATGTGCTGTAGTTATGGACTTATGGTTCACGTTTGTCCTTATCTTACATAGGCCGGGGGACGGAGATATTCTCCAGCCATGCGCAAGAAGCGTGTTTGAAACTCTGTGTTGCAGTACTATACATCTTGCCCAAAGGGAAGAAGAAAAAAAAGCGTTGGACAACAAAAATACGTACGATTCCGTACCTGGCAGAATGTCAAGAAGGAGCGCGCCATCTCTGACCCGCCGATCCCGAGGTCCGGCCGGTCGTCGCCGGCGAACAGCGCGCGCACAAGGGTGGCGACGGCCTCACGGCCGGCGCCTTTCAGGAGCCCCGTGGACCGCCTGAGCCGGCTGTACTCGAGGTCGCAGCCGACCACCGCGTGCGCGCCGAGGTGCTCCTTGGCGAAGCGCTCCACCATGACGCGGGGCATCCGCGTGACGACGACGCGCTTCCCCTCGCAGCTCCCGAAGGCCGCCCACGCCGCGGGGTCGACGTCGTCGGCCATGAACTTGGGCAGCACGGCCCGGGACACGGCCTCCACCTCGGCGCGAGGCACCCCGACGGTGGCCACGAACGCGGCGGCGCGCAGCGCCAGGTCGCGCCGCCGGCCCGGACCGGCCCCCAGCTCCAGCAGCCGCAGCAGGGGCCACAGCGCCAGCAGCAGCACGAAGCGCGGCAGCCCGGAGGCCTCGAACGCCACCAGCATGAAGTACGGGAACGTGTCCGCGCTCCGGAGCAGCGCGCCCTCCAGCTCGGCCACCACGGACCGGGACCGCCGCGCGCGCGGCGACCGCGGCGACGCTGGTGCCGCCGAGGACGTCGGCATCATCGTCAGCGTCGGTCGGTCGGTGTGGTCCTGATCGCAAAATCGAGCTCCTCCGTCCGATCCTGGCCCTGCTGTGGGCGGGCTAGCTTCTTGTGATGGATCGACCGAGACGTGGACGACTGATGGATGGATGGCGATGAGTCGAAGGAAGCAGCAGGTGCGAGTCGAGCAAAGGACGTGCACGAGGATTATATGGGAGGCAGAGGCGGTGGGCAGCGTTTGGCTTGACCTCGATCACCTAGCGTGCGCGCATGGCGCCGGTGCGGGTAAGCGGCCGTCAACCACCCCGCACCTGCGGCTGCGGCTGCGGAGCGGTAGGATTAGCGCGGAGCCTTGCGCCCCGCGCCTGCTGGGTCCTCTCCTGGGATACGTACGTGCAGAGAGCAGGGTGGCGCGCAAAATAAGCGCGGGAGATCGAGGTGATCACCTAACTCGCAACAAACAGGGGCCTGGTATTATACTATAACTAGAAGCAGCCAACTGCGTGGACGAGTAAACTGATCTCGGCTGATTGACCACGATTCCTTTTCTATTTATGCCCGCGCTAGCCAGCCACCCGCGTGGCGTGCGTCAAGCGTGCTGTGTGAAACGAGATGACGAGATGGCTGGGTGTCCATGGAACAGAGCAGCTGCGTGGGCTAAGTCGCGAAGAAGGCGGTTGCGTGATGACTGACCGCGTCGCGGTAGCAGGCGCGGCGAGGTCGACGGAATTTAAAGGCGGTGATAGCCACTAACGGTGCCCGCTAGAACGCTCTCACCAACGACGCATCCATCGCCCGCCCGGCGCGCGGCGCGCGGCAGAAACCGATGGCGGCCGCCTTTGCGTTGCGCCGCTGGGTCCCGGTGGGGCAGGCAGGCTGTCGATCGCCTGATTCCAGTGTTGGCCATTGGTTATTGCTCGCGCGGTCAGCGTTTCCTCCTCTTCTTACACAGAGGGGTGGACAGTTGCTTCAGGGTTAGGCTTAGGCTTAACGAGTGGGCTATCGGGGTGCTTTAGCTGGATAAGATTAAAGATAAGGGCCCCGTTCGCTGGTCTGAAACTGGCTGAAAAACACTATTCTGGCTAAATTGTTGTGAGAAAAAACACTGTTCTGGCTAAATTGTTGTGAGAAAAAATACTATTCCGCCTGAAAAAAGAAGTCAAACAAACCAAATATGGGGTAAGTCGAACGGGGCCAAGATATCCTGATTGGAGCCATACTCGACCCCTCTACCGGTCTTTTTCGAACACGTTTTTTTTTCTCTGCTCATGTGTTTTTCCCGTGAAATCAAGACGATGAATCATGTGAAAATCTTACGTTCCGAACATTACCCTATGAGGTAACATTTTCGATTCATATAGGAATTGAGCTACCTCTTGTGCGAGATTAATTACTGCAAAACTTCCACGATCTTTTTCGTTCCGAAATCGTCAACCAAAATCATTCTCAGCCCCCAAAGTATGGTACATATGCTTCCTCAGATTACATATTAATAATAATAAGTATTCATCTAGGTTTGTGCTAAGTTTCAAATTTTTCTATAAAATTAGTCAGAATTATAAGTGTTTAAAACTTATGATAAAACTAAAATAGTCAGTAATTTGAGATGGAGTATTAAAGTAATGAAATAATTGCCAATATATTATGAAAGTTTTTTCTTTTACGAATATAGTAATGTTAATGGACCTATTTGGTCAAGCTTTTTTTTCAGCCAAAAACAGCAGCTACTGTGTAGTGCCAGCAGAAAGAAGTTACAGTTACAGCTGCTGCTGATGCAAATAAGCAGGCCCACTGTATTGTTTTTTTTGAAAGCCTAGGTATAGCTGTAATATCTGTTCATGCACGAACACACCCACACTACACATGCACGCCTCCCCTCCACACCCTATATACACCATGCGTGCATAACTAGGCCCCGTTCGGCTTACCTTATATTCCGGCTTATTCAACTTCTTTTTTTAGCCGGAACATTATTTTTCTCTCACAATAATTCAGCCGGAACAATATTTTTCAGCCAATTTCAGCCAAACGAACGGAGCCCTAGATCTACAACTACACGCAGATTAGAAGACCGCGTTCTTCGTAACGTCACCAGGACCATTCATGGCTTTGGAGGCGAGGGACGCGTCACAGTCCCTTCCTACTGTATTGTTTTCTCCTATGCTGTTCGGTGCTCGCGGGAACAACATCACGAAGAACGTGGCTCATGCCGGTTTGCAGCGTGCAACACTGTTGGAAGCACGGTCGTAACCACCGCACAGGCTCCGTGACCACGTCCACAGCGAGCCAGGCGGTCCGCGGCCGGACGAGCCGACGAGGGCTGACGCGCCGACGCCCGACGCCCAGGCGCCGTGCACCCACTTGCAACAGCAACGCGCTCCTTGGGGTTGACCGTGCGCTCTGGTGTGCGGATGCGGCCATGGGAATGGAAGAAGAGCTACCCACCGGGTGCTGCAAATGCAAATAGTCAGCATGACAACGACCGTGATGAAAGACAGGGTCGTGTATGCTGTACATGTTGACTGGTTTTATAAGAGTACATGACCTATCAGTTCAGTCATATTCCTTCCATCCTAAGATAAATAATAAAACATATTTTTATAATTTAAATCTATTTACAGATACTTATTTTAAATCTACTTTAAATCTATGATAATAATTTTTTTTGAGAAGGGAGTATTATGCAATGAGTCCGCTACGAGACGACTGACCGACTCAGCATAATCTAGCAATACGATGGTAGCTGTAGCAGGGTTGAAGAGCTGCGTCTGCGTACACCCGCCCCTGCAATCAAGCGAACCAACATCTCAAATCATATCGCTGCATCTTCAACCATTATTCTGAGTATGTGATATCAGATTCTCGGATGTACAATTTCTTAGGACCATGGTCAGTCCAGTGGTGTTGAGATAAATTAAACCTATTAGCAGTATAGATGCTGAAAAGGGATCGCTTAAGCTAAGAGCGTGTATAAGAGTTTGTTATAGTTGACTGGTTAAACAAATAGATCTAACAACTTAAGAGAAAAAATACTAGCAACTTTAATTTTTTCTTCTTCTCGATCAATCTCCTATAATGGCTTTCTAACAATTTTGCATTAGCAACCTTGAACTATTTCTAACCAACCAAACTTTTCTAAAAGTTGTTTTGTCTATGTCGATTTCTTATCTGGAATCCTTTATTTCTTAATTTACAAATGCGTCCAATTTAGTTCAATCCCCCGAGAAAAATGCTGGAGGGGGAGTCAATATAGAAGTCCTCTCACCGTGGAAACTTGCGAGTTGCAGATGATATTTAACAAATTTTATTTTTAGAACTCTTTTACCAAACTGTTAAAGGACATATTTTTCTTTTTTTTTCTAAAAGACTAAAATAGAGAGTTGTTTTACAAAACTCCCGTAGATGCTCTTAGAGCATCTTAAGAAGTTTGGTAGTATAATTTACTTGCTAAACTAATGGATCTAGTAAGTTAGCAAAAGAAATAACAACATTAAATTTTCTACTTCTCCAACAGTCTCCTATAATAACTCCCTAAATGATTTTTCATTGGAAAACCCAAACTATTTATAACCAACCAAATCTGTTTTAATAATTTTTTTATCTCTTCTCATTTTCTCATATGAAATTCTTTGTTTCTTAATTTACACATGCGTCCAATTTACTTCGATCTTTAGAGCTTTTTTTATTTTTTCGAAAGTGTGCATTGGCACGTGTTTTATTAAGAAGAAGTAAGATACAAACAACATCCGGGGTTGCAAAACGGCGAGATGGCGGTGGCAACCAACCGGTGAATATACACAGACACAAGGCACTGGCTGCAACGGTGGCGCTAGAAAGGCGTACTAACTTAGGGAACTAGATTTGCGACTAAGAAAAAGGATGGCCGATGGCCGCGCCTGCTAGGTACCTAATGCGATCAGCGACGCCAGACTCCGAAAGCCCGTGGCGATCCAGGAGTCCACTTCTTCTAGAATTAGCGCGAACAGCTGAGATGGCGTCCTGTCTTGTTGTCGAATGTCCTCCGGAGCTCTTTTTATCAAACCGTTGAAGGATACTTCCTCTCTCTCTTTTTAGAAAGTTTAAATAAGGAGTTGTTTTACAAAAAAACTACTAGAGATGCTTAGTTGAGCTGTGAACATGTTAGGGGGTGTTTGGATGCGGGGACTAAAGCTTAAGATGTGTCACATCAAATATCACATAGGATATCACATAGGGTATTCGCATACTAATAAAAAAAACAAATTACAGATTCCGTCGGTACTCCGCGAGACAAATTAATTAAGCATAATTAATATATTATTAGCACATATTTAATGTACACCACATTGTCAAATCATAGATAATTAAGTTTAAAAAATTCGCCTCATAAATTAGTCTCAATCTGTGCATTTAATTTCATAATTAGTCTATATTTAATACTTTATGTATGTGTCGAACATCCGATGTGATAGGAGCTAAATTTTAGCAGCAGTAACCATACACCCCCCCTGTTCGTTTGTCTTATAATTCGTACTTTTCAACAGTATTTTTCTCTCACAACAAATTAGCCGGAATAGTATTTCGGTTTGTTTTTTCAGCGAAACGAACGGACCTCGTTGTCGTTCTTAATACCTCTAAAAAGACCCCTGGGTTAACAGACATCGCAGTTTCCACGGAGTCCTGGACGCTACACCTGAGCTGAGATGACGCGGCCATCGCCGTCGGGCGTGATGTGAAACGCGAAAACGGAAACGGAGCTGCCGCCTTCCACCAATCTCTCCGGTAATAATGCAGTGACAAGTAACAAACTGCATTAAACTGGTCGTCTCACAGAAAGTTTGTTGGTTTGGAATCATAAACTGATCCCTATTATAGTCACAGTTGCTTTCGATTACATAAACACCTGCTGTCCGATGGAGTCAGACCAACAATTCTTAAACAATCCGTGAAAATGGTTACTCTCAAGCAACAAAAAGAATGTTGATTTAGTATAGCTTGATAACAGGACGGTTGATCGATACTTATGGATATTTTATTTAAACAAAAGTAATCAATACCTTTTACAAATAAAAAGAATATTCTTGAGGATTAATAATGGCTACTCGTTTTGCAGACCTGAGTTCAATATGATTCCTGGTGGCTGATTGAGGAGGAGGAACAGTTCTAATATCAATTTATGGAAAACTGGAAACAGGTACTCGCAAATAACTCGACAATTGTCAGGGCTGGTATAGTTTTGATAAAACAAACTGTTGGTCTATACAATAAAAAATATTGTTTTTTTAGAGTTCTTACCTCATCAGTCATCGCCACTACAGTTATCTTCTTGTTAAGCTCTGCTCTGCCGCTACCCAAATAGTAGGAGCATGTTTTTTTTTTCCATCCAAATCTAGGTTTCTACTGCAGTAGATTCAGTATAAACTGTTTTAGAATGAACTAAACAGTTTGTCCCTCCAGGTAAACACTCATCCATGCTCTTCCTAGTTTCTGCAAATCAAGCGGACAAATAGATCTGCGATACTATTTGAAGGCAGCGCTTCTCGCGTGTTCTACAATTGTTTTTCTCTAACGCGTTGTTATACAATTGTCAAATCAACAGAGGCTGCTAAGGATTGATTTAATTCAGAATGGACCCAGAATTAACAGGTACACACAGGCTCTAGTTAATCAATGCTTATGTGCATGTCATTCGAGGTGAAAGGGATCATGATTGCTTTCTTCTGGACGAGGTAATAAACAGGAAGGAAGCTAGAAGTCACACATCGACACAGGACATAAGTCACTGTTGTAAAATTATGAAACTGATAATCGCTGTTTTTGAGTACTACCTTCCATCTGTTTCGAGCTGTTCTCGGCCGATTGTTTTCGTGGCTGGCTGAAAGCTCGGTTTTGGTAAATTGATGAAACCCTAAGTGCTAATCTAGTTTATCAAAAGTGATTATAAGATAGACAGTACTAGTCCAAGTGGTGAAGCAAATAAAGATCATGACAATGATGATGGTGATGACATGGTGATAATCAAGTGCTTGGACTTAAAAAGGAAAAAGAGAAAAATAAAAGGCTAAGCCAAAGGTATAAGTGGTAGAAGCCATTTTGTTTCAGTGATCAAGATACTTAGCGAGTGTGATCATATTTAGGTTTGATAGCCGTACTATTAAGAGGGGTGAAACTCGCATCGAAATGCGGTTATCAATGTGCCACTAGATGCTCTAACTCATTGCATATGCATTTAGGATCTAATTGAGTGCTAACATCCTTGAAAATGTTTGTGAAAGAATATGCTAACACGCATTCACAAAGGTGATACACATTATGTTTAGCACTTGAGAGCAAGGGTAAGAAACTTCACCGGCGGAGTATCCGCCCATAGAGTGCGAACAGTCCGACGGTGCCACCGGCGCACTATACAGAAAAGACAGTGTCAGGTTCATAAACCTGGGGTCCCTTGGGGACCGGCTTCTACGCCAAGGCTCGGCCTAAGCAGACAACACACAACTCATGAGCCGATGAAAGCTCTAGTTTGGTTTTGGTGAATTAATGAAACCCTAAGTGCTAACCTAGTTTATCAAGTGATCATGACATAGGTAGCACATTTCAAGTGGTGAAGCAAATGAAGAGCATGACATGATGATGGTGATGCCATAGTGATGATAAAGTGCTTGGACTTGAAAAGAAGAAAGAGAAAAACAAAAAGCTCAAGACAAAGGTATAAATATTTGGAGCTATTTTATTTTTTGGTGATCATGACACTTAGAGAGTATGATCACATTTAGGTTTGATAGTCGTACTATTAAGAGGGGTAAAACTCGTATCGGAATGCGGTTATCAAAGTGCCACTGGATGCTCTAACTCATTGCACATGCATTTAGGATCTAGTGGAGTGCTAACACTCTTGAAAATATTTGTGAAAGTATGCTAACACATGTGCACTAGGTGATACACTTGGTGGTTGGCACATTTGAGCAAGGGATAGGAACTTCACCGGCGGAGTGTCTACCCGTAGATAGAAAAGACAGAGGTCACTGTAAGTGACCGGATACTGGTCTCGGTTATACCGGCGCGTCCGGTCAGTGGCAGCAGAGGGCGTGCGTTTCGGTCTCATGACCGGACGCTGGGTCACTCAGTGACCGGACGCTGGAAGGCTGCGTTCGGTCATGCTGATGTGGCAGCACAGAGGAAGACACCATGTCACCGGACGCTGGCTATGTCTGGTCAAGCATGACCGGACGCGTCCGGTCAGGAAAAATAGTTTCTGAAAGCTTACTGGAAACGATCGGACGCTGGGGGTTCAACGTCCAGTCACTGTTAGCTGCTGCGTCCGGTCGTCCTCTGACCGTTGAGATCGGGCGCACAGTATTTGAAGAGAGGGACACGTGGCACGCATCACGTGACCGGACGCTGAGGTCCAGCGTCCGGTCGATATGACCGGAGCGTCCGGTCACCCCGTGCTGTGCCCAGTGAAGGTGTACAACGACTCTATTTTGTGGGGGCTTCTATTTAAGCCCTATGGCTAGCTCAAGCTCACACTCTTAGCCATTTGCATTGACATAGCAACCTTGTGAGCTTAGCCAAAGCCCTCCCACTTATCTCCATCATTGATTCATCATCTTTGTGAGATTGGAAGAGAATCCAGGTGCGTTGCTTGAGTGTTTGCATCTAGAGGCACTTGGTGTTCGTGTTTCGCTGTGAGATTCGCTTGTTACTCTTGGTGGTTGTCACCACCTAGACAGTTTGGAGCGGCGAGGATCGTTGAGCAGAGGTTGGTGATTGTCTCCGGCTCCGATTATGGTGATTGTGAGTGGTTCTTGAAATTTCCCTGGCGGAGAGCCAAAAGGTACTCTAGTGGATTGCTCGTGGCTTGTGTGATCCTCATCTTGTGTTGGTTGTGCGGCACCCTATTGAGGGTTTGGCGTGTGATGCCAATTAGCATGTGAACCTCCAAGTGAGTGAATCGCTACAACGAGGACTTGCTTGTCGGCAAACAAGTGAACCTCGGTAAAAATTATTGTGTTCATCATTTGATTCCGAGGTGATTGGTCTTCATTGGTATTCATTCTTGTAATTGTTTGGCTCCTTCCTCGACACGACGGTATAACCTTCTTGCTCACTCTCTTTATATTACCGCAAGCTAGTTATCAAGCTCTTTAGTGTAGCTAGTTGTGAGAGCTTGTTAGTTTGGTTAGTGTGGCTCTTTAGTTAGCCTTTGAGAGCACACTAACTTAGTGTAGTGATAATAGCTATTGTGTAGATAGAAACTATATCAACTAGAATTGTGGTAGGTGGCTTGCATTATTAGTAGGCTAGCGCAACACTTGCTTCACCTCATAATTGTCTAACCGGTTTGCTAAGTGTTGTTGTAGAAATTTTTATTAGGCTATCCCCCCCTCTAGCCATTAGGACCTTTCAGCCGGCCCAAGAGTCTAAAACAACATGCCGAAAGGGCAGTCCAGTCACCGACCGAAAGGTCTGGTCAAAGAGGAACAGCGCCCGCTCATTGACTACTTTGGCCCACCTCTCTGGTCGAAGCGCTCACTTCGAACACCAGCCGCCTTCGGACGGCCTCTCCGATCGAGGACGCCCGCTCAGAAAGGACCAAGGGACAAATGGAGAAAGCAAGCCAGGGCGCACAAGTCAAACCATGGTACCAGGGACCATACCCTGTACGCCTACAGGAACAATACTCTACAACTGCCCTAACACAAATAGTATTGTAGGCACCGATATTTCCCTCTACAGTATTGTGGGTGCCATTGACTCTCATACGGTAAGGCCCCCCATATGCCTCTGGGCATCAACAGTGTTGTGGGCGCCGGAATTACCGTATCGAGTAAAAATGGTGAAAATCCCTCGCATGCCTTTGGGCATCAACAGTATAGCAGATACCGATATCTGCCATACCTGAACAAGACGATAAAACCTCCCACATGTATCTAACATTCTACAGTGACATCAACAGTGTTGTGGGCGCCTACCATTATCCTGCACCCGTCGGCGTGGGCAACAAGGCTTACAAGCATTCGTACTCTCTCCCTCTCACTTGTAAGGCCATCCCCTTCATCTATAAAAGGAGATACGCTCTGTCCCAATAGACCAAGTTAACCCAAGTTGATTCAAGCTCAGTCCTTTCAGATTCATTAGATCAATCAAATTCACTAGCTCACAACCATAGAACCGCCAAGTTCGAACCTCAAGCACACGCTTAAACACTTAGCTCATAGCGGAGCTCCTGTCGCTCTCAGCCCTTTCGACCGGAGCCGACCGGACCTCTCATACACCCCATCTTTCTCCTTCTCGTTTGTAACCCCACTGTAGACTTCGAGCGCCTAGGCTCAGGAATAAAGTCACTGACCGACTCAAACTAGACGTAGGGCATATTGCCTGAACCAGTATAAACCCTGTGTCATTGAGTGCTGGCCACCTTCGATCACAACGCACGGCAAAAGTACAAATATTCACTAGTTTGTCACTTTCTGTATCGACAGTTGGCACCTCGGATGGCCCACTTTTCCACCACCCTCGCTGTGGCGGGCTCGGGCAATACGATTCGCTTCGGCTCGCTGGAGTTTCCTGCACTCTCACCTGTTGGGATGTAGGTTCCACCCGTCTTTGGGCCATCCTAGGCCTTTCTCTTTGGAAGCCTAGACTTCGTCGCCGATTGGCTCGGTATACTACACCTCCGTGAGGAGGCACACATCCTAACACCTGTCAGAGGGGTGCCCTCCATTGACTCTGGGACGCACGACTTTGACGATGCGACATATGCGCTTTTTTGAGCAAACTCTCTGCTCAAACCCCGCTGTGAGTAATGTACATGCTGTTATTTACTTACTATTCTCTATCTTCCACCGATTACCCAGAGGAACCATGTTGTCCCCGACGTGACCGCCATACGACCGGTTCCCCTACGACCTCACATCTTCTACGGACACGTACGTCCGGGGGCTCCAAAGGATGCTAGCGCCACCCCCTCTCGCATCCGAATTCGTGGGAATGGCGAACTATGCTCCCACCTATTTCCTTGACCTCATGGATGATGATGGCGAGAGTGACGGCTTCAGCATCGGCGACATGGTGCCTAGCCACCGTCCGTCCTGAGAGTGCGCCATGGTGGACGCTCCGGGATACCCACCGGTGGAAGCAGAGTCCTCACAGACTCACACCTCACCAGACTCTCGTGCGGAGACCCTTGAGCTCACACAGGAGCACAGTGAGGCACTATGACAATAGTGTGGCAGAACCTCCTAAGTTATAGGGCCCACATGCACCTGTCACTGTCCGATGACCTTTGACATTTATGCATACGTTTCCAATAACTTAAAAAGACTGTTGGGTGTCCTCGGGGAACCCCGAATCATCCACGATTTCTGAGCAGGATCACGTTACAGAGTCATTGCAGTATTACAACATTTATTCAAATATCTACACCAGAGTAAAAACAGCGGAAGTCTTACGATAACATAGTTTACAAACCAGTTGTTTCAAACCTTACAAACTAAGTTCGATAATTATTACAAACCATAATAGTAGTGGAGTGGCATTATAATATAATACAAAACACACAAGGAGATTGCCCTACCCTAGGGCCACACATTTACTTCTCATCGTCATCACAAGGTACAACTATCATGCAGCACGATCCAAAACAGATCTGCTCATGAGGCTCACCTACAACAAGGGTCAACGAACCCTGAGTACAAAAGTACTCAACAAGACTTAACCGAAATAAGAACTGATAACTCAGGAATGCAGGCTCAGGGATTCAAGGTATGGTTTTAGCAATAATCAAAGTTCTTTTGCGTAAAAGCTCTTTAACAAAATTCTTTATATAGAAAGCTTCATAAAATCATATACAAAGCTGACACGATCCATGATGAGATCATGAAACTTCATATCCAATACCTTCATCATCCATTCTCAAGTTCCAGTTATTAATACTACGATGATGAACAGTGAGTGGAGTCTCCATAATCGAGGAGCAACGACAATTCGAACCGATTATAAGCCCAGCTGGGGATTCCAGACCACATGACATATGCAGGTCCCTGACCTACATATACCAACCTACCCTCGGATCCTCTAAAACAAGAATGGGTCCGCGCCACCCGAGAATACAGTACTCCACCATTCTAGCCCATGGCCACGCGGGTACACACTATTCCCGCCATCTCTCCACTCCCAGTGCGCGAGTAGCCATTCTCATAATAGAATCGCCAAGTTCAGGCTTACCGGAGTATGTGGTTAGTACTATAAATTCTCACCTCATGCAATTCAACAACGGACGTGCCTTAATCGACACAGGCGGAAAGAACCTGCTCACAAGACCTCCATGTCTTGTGGCTCACACACACCGAGTCCACCCGGGTCTAGATTTATTACTCCACATTCTCATATCACATGATAACATAAGTAACCAAGGTTCCATTTAAAACTTGCAGGTGGCAGGTAATCACCCGACTTTCATCGTTCTATGCATAGCTAAGCAAAACTAGGCATATACGAGTTTAGAACTGGTAATATGGTAAATATGGAATAACAAGGATGGTAATGCACCAATTAGGCTCTTACTTAACTCCTAATCACTTAATGCAGTAACGGAAAGCAAAAGCAAAATTAATTTGTAAAACACAAGGTAGGGTTGTATGCATCCGGGGCTTGCCTTCGTTGACGGAAAAGTCCGATTCCTGCGACGTCACACAAGTATTCGATCCGACCTCAACAGACGGATTAACCTCCTCAACAGCTTGATTAACTACTACGTGTTCACCTTCGTTCACTACACGTAATAACAATACCATGTTTAACATGATGCGGAATACGAAACATGATGCTCGATGATGAATACAAAAATTAAGAATTTGAATACAACTTTCCTTCGCGGTACAGTTGCAAGTCAAACAAACTAAATCTTTTTCGTAACACGTACATCAACTGCCAAGGATCATTATCAACAAATGACCCAAGGTCATCACTCAATCCAAAATTACAAACAAAACCTAAATCACTAAAGGTTACTATTTGCTTTTATGAATTAATTATTTAAGAAAAATTATGAAATAAATCAACTTATTCTAATTGAGCTCAAAATTTTAGTAAATGTTCATTACATGATAACTAAGTGGCAAAACAAATTTTATAATTTTTGGACAAGTAAATAAGCCTAGAAAAATCATGGAAAGTCATTTATTAATTAATTGAGCAATTTTTATCATACCCCAAAAATACTGAAAATCAATATTTCAAATTTTTTTCATATAATATACATCATAGAGAATTCACACAAAAATTTTCATAATTTTTGGAGCTCTAAATAATTCTACACAAAAATAACAAATTATAGCACTATTCATTTAATTATGAAAAATAGAAAAATCCATTTGAACGCTGAGTCACTGACAACCGGGTCCTACATGTCATCACCTACCTCCCGCGTGTTGACTACGATGACGACGGCGCTGACTGGCGCAAACTCACCGACGGTGAGTCCAAAGGCGACGGTCAAGGTACCAAAATGACCACATCATCACAGCTCATCGACTGAAGGCACTAGCTAGACTAATTACTACGAGTTACGAGCTTGGCGTCGGCCATGGCGGACGCGGTGGCTCGGCGACGTTACGCTGGCGACAGGAGTACGGTAGCAGTTAATCAAAGGGCACAGGAAGCATCAGGAGCTCACCACGAACACTACGGAGCAGAAAGCAAGGCTGGAGAAGCAGCGTAGACGCGGGTCAACGTGAACAGCAACGGCGGCGGAGCAAGGAGCGTCGGTGACGGTGTGCCGGCGACTGCAGTGGACAAAACGGCCAAGCAACCATGAAATGAGCACTACGGCATCGAGACGAAGCCAAAGGTACACCAATCAAGGGCAACGGCTCACCGACGGGCTCTGGCCACAGAGATGCACATGCGACGGTGAGGTTATCGGCCGCGAGGAAGAAGGCGATGAAAACTCGAGTTCCCGGTGAAGAAAAGCCAAATTGGTGGGTCAGATGGACGCGCAAGGTTTAGGCGGAGCTGGGACTAGCTTATCAGCGACGGTGGAGCATGACAACGATGGCACGGGCTCGCCGGAGTGGAGCAGCGGCGACGGGAAAAACAGAGGGCGAAGAAAGAAGAACGGCGGCGGCTCCAGAGCTTTATAGGGCAGCCAAGGAAGCGCAAGGAAGCCACGACGAAGCCTTCAGCGCGCCAACACGACGCCCAGACAGCCACGCGCGCGACTGGAAGCAAGCCGAAGCTCGCCGGCGGTGTAGCTCAAGCGGTGGACACTGTTCACCGAAATTACAAGTTTGCCATTCGCCAAATTCTCAAATTACTCTCAAATTTTCATAACAATTCAAAAATCTCCAAAAACAAAAGTTGTTCAAAATCAAAAGTTCTACAACTTTTCTTTTATAACCATCTCCTAATTTGGTCTAGATTTTGAAATGAACTTTTGAATTTGAATAGGGAAATTTAACGAATTACGCCTTTTTGAATTACTCAAAATTTTTCAAAACAACTTGAAAAACTCCAAAAACGAACTTTGTATAACTTGTTAAGCTCTACACTTTTGCTTTTGGGATCCACCCCAAATTATGCTTAGATTTTGAAATGGATTTTCAGGGTAGGGTTTAAATACTGAAAAGCGAGGTTTTCTCGAAAAATTCAAAATCCAAACACAATTTGAACTTGAGTCAAACAATACAATTCAACACATATCACATGAATATAAACTTGTTTTAGTGTATGCATCTCAAAGTTTTCACCAAATGCCAAATGCTTTGCAATGCATATGATGATATGTCCGGTTTTAGTATTTTAAACACCCGAGGTGTTACAATCCTTCCCCCTAAAAGAAATCTCGCCCCGAGATTCAAAGCTATAGAGTAAGTAATGAAAAAGGAAATGTGTCAATCCAAAAACATCCAGAACTTTTCCATAAAACAACTGAGGTTCTTTTACAAAACACAATTTGTAGTAACCGAGCTCAACTAACATTATTCTATTCTATATTGACGCTAGAAACTCTGGAAACTTTTCTAACAAGTAATCTTCTGATTCCCAGGTAGCTTCCTCTTCTAAATGTTGATTCCATTGTATTTTATAGAACTTGATTGTCCATCTTCGAGTAACACGATCTTTCTGATCTAACACTCGGATAGGATATTCGGAATAAGTTAAATCCGGTTCTAGTTCCACTCCTTCAACTTCAACATTCTGTTCAGGCACTCGGAGACACTTCTTCAATTGAGAAACATGGAACACATCATGCACGGCTGTGAGATGTTCAGGTAATTTCAAGCGATATGCCACTTTTCCATACCTCTCCAAAATTTGATATGGTCCAATGTATCGGGGTGCCAACTTTCCTTTAACACCAAAACGGTTAACTCCCTTCATTGGTGATACTTTCAGATATACAAAATCTCCTTTGTTGAATACCAATGGTCTCCGTCGTCTATCCGCATAACTCTTTTGGCGGGACTGAGCTATCTTCAGATTACTCTATATTTACCTAACCTTGTCTTCTGTTTCTTTCACAAGGTCAACTCCAAAGAACCTTCTCTCTCCTGGCTCAGACCAACTCAACAATGTTCTGCATCTACGACCATAGAGTGCTTCAAATGGAGCCATTCTAATGCTTTCCTGATAACTATTGTTGTATGAGAACTCGGCCAAAGGTAAGCACTCATCCCACTTATTAGAATAGTTAAGGACACAACATCTTAACATGTCTTCAAGTACTTGATTGACTCTTTCAGTCTGCCCATCAGTCTGCGGATGATAAGCTGTACTATACAGAAGTTTGGTACCTAACGAAGTATGTAAGTGTTTCCAAAAGCTGGAGACAAACTGTGTACCCCTATCTGACACTATGGTTTTTGGTACCCCATGCAAACTCATGATTCTTGCTAAGTACATCTTGGCATATTGGATCGTAGGATATATGGTCTTGACTGGAAGAAAATGTGCTGACTTAGTGAGTCGATCTACAATAACCCATACTGAGTCAAATCCCTTTGATGTCTTGGGTAGACCAACAATAAAGTCCATACTTATGTTCTCCCACTTCCAAGATGGAATAGGCAATGGTTGTAATTCACCAGCAGACCTCAAATGTATAGCTTTCACCTTTTGACAAGTATCACACTTCGCTATATATCTAGCAATTTCTATTTTCATTTTAGTCCACCAGAATCTTTGCTTCAAATCATGGTACATCTTGTTACTTCCTGGATGGATAGATAACCTAGTAGCATGTGCTTCGTCTAGAATTGACTGTCGCAACTCAGGAACCTTTGGTACCACCAGGCGATCCTTGAACCATAACACATCTTCATTATCTATGCTAAAACATTCTGCTCTTCCATCCCTGACTCTTTCCTTGATATGGACTATACCCTTGTTTTCCTTTTGAGCAGCAATAACTTGATCTCGAATAGTAGCTTCAACAATTATGTTGGTCAAACTTCCTTGTTGAATTACTTCTACATTCAACTTCTCCATTTCTTGGCATAAATTCAGACCCATTGTTCTCACTGTCAGACAGTTGCAATAACTTTTGCGACTGAGGGCATCTACAACCACATTTGCTTTACCCGGGTGATAATGTACTTCCAAATCATAATCCTTAATTAGTTCTAACCATCTTCTTTGTCGCATGTTTAATTCTGACTGAGTGAAGATATACTTTAAGCTTTTGTGATCGGTGTAAATATGGCACGTATTACCCAGCAGGTAATGCCGCCAAATCTTCAGAGCATGAACCACAGCTGCTAACTCCAAGTCATGAGTCGGATAGTGTTCTTCATGCTGCTTAAGTTGCCTGGACGCATAGGCAATGACTCGGCCTTCTTGCATCAATACACATCCAATACCAATACCTGAAGCATCACAATAAACATCAAATGGCTTCTCAATATCAGGTTGAGCTAACACTGGTGCAGTAGTCAACAGCCTTTTCAAAGTCTGGAAAGCCTCTTCACAATCTAATGACCAGACAAACTTGACTTGGTTCTTCAACAATTCAGTTATAGGTTTTGATACTTTAGAGGATTCTGGAATAAACCGACGGTAATATCCCGCTAATCCAAGAAAACTCCGAACTTGATGAACTGTGATTGGCGGTTTCCAATCAAGCACATCCCTCACTTTGCTAGGATCAACTGCAACTCCTTCGGCTGACAAGACATGTCCAAGAAATTGCACTTCCTTAAGCCAAAAATCACACTTGCTGAACTTGGCATACAATTGATGTTCTCTCAAACGAGTCAGAATAATTCTGAGGTGTCCTGCATGTTCTGTCTTATTCTTGGAATATACTAGTATATCATCTATAAATACCACTACAAACTTATCTAGCTCAGGCATGAATACTGAATTCATCAGGTACATGAAATGAGCTGGAGCATTTGTCAAACCAAAAGACATCACCAATATTCATATAATCCATATCTTGTGGTAAATGCCGTTTTGGGAATATCTTCAGGCTTTATCTTAATTTGGTGATACCCTGATCTCAAATCTATCTTGGAGAAAACTTTGGCTCTAGCCAATTGATCAAAAAGCAAATATATCTGAGGTAATGGATACTTATTCTTGATGGTCACTTCATTCAATGGACGATAGTCAACACATAACCTCAGGGTCTCATCTTTCTTTTTCACAAAAATTGCCGGACATCCCCAAGGTGAAGAACTAGGTTGGATAAACCCCTTCTCAATCAATTCTTGTAACTGAGCCTTCAACTCGGCCAATTCCTTAGGTGGCATTCTATAAGCTCTCCGAGAAATCGGAGCTGTTCCAGGTTGTAACTCTATATTGAACTGTACATCCCTATCAGGTGGTAGACCGGGTAAATCCTCAGGAAACACATCCGGAAATTCACACACTACCGGAATATCTCTAATCTCTTTAACAGCAGTTGCACGAATCTTGCCTACTGACCTTCTTAGGGTTGGAAGTTGGATGAGAAGTTGAGAATTACTATCAGGCAAACTTACTCTTAAGGTCCTATTCAAAATATCTATAACAGCCTTATGCTGATACATCCAATTCATTCCCAAGATTACATCTATATCCTGATCCTTAAGGATAATCATGGTAGTGGGAAAAATATGCCCACCTAGGTTTACGGGTACCTGGTATACCATTTCCTTAGTACACAGATGTCCCCCGGGCGATTGTATAAAGAAACTTTCCTTTGTTGCCCCAATTGAAATTTCATGCTTCACGACAAATGTTCTATTGATGAATGAATGCGATGCGCTAGAATCAAAAAGTATAACTGCAGGGTGATTGGCAACAGGAAACATACCCATCATCACTGGCTCCCCCTCCGGAATTTCTCCAGCTTGAATATAGAACACTCGTCCTGTCTTCCTCTCATCTTTGCCCTTCTGAGCATTCTGATTGTGGTTCTTGTTTGGTGCTTGACCCTGTTGTTGATTGGCAGGGGCCTTCTAATAATTTTGATTAGCCTGCCTAGGATATGGATATTCCCTGGAGAAATGACCAGTCCTTCCACAATTGTAACACGGATAGTTGTGACCCTGGGATGTTGGAGCATTACCACCAGAAGCATTGGTTGATGGTGAATTCGGATAGGTTATAGTAGGACGGACATTTGACTGTTGCCTGGCTTGAGACTGTGGCGGACGATAAGGAGGACGATAATGGTTTACTGGATGATAAATCACTCTCTGCCTCTTTTGGTTTCCACCAAAAGGTCCAGACGGTACATTCTTTTTCTTCTTGAGCTCCTTATGCTGCCGATACTTTGCCTCTGAAGCAATTGCAATATTTACTGCCTCATGATAAGTGATATTGGTACAGGCTGTCATCATTGTCTGCAGTTTGGTATTCAGACCTCTCATGAACCATTTCTTTTTCTTGGCATCCGTATTGACATGTTCAGATGCATACTGCGATAGATGATTGAATCTTCCCACATACTGCATAACCGTTTGATCCCCTTGCCTCAAAGCAAGGAATTCATCCAGCTTCATAGCCATCACTCCTTCCAGGATATAATGGGCTCTGAAAGCATTGCGAAATTCTGTCCAAGTTAACGGAACGCCTGCGGGTTGCATGGCCATCAGATTTGCATACCAAGCACCAGCTGCACCTCTAAGTTGCTGGGCAGCAAACACTGGTTTCTGAAACTCTGTGCAGTGAATAAGATCAAATTTCTGCTCCATGGTCCTAAGCCAGTCATCAGTCTCCAGTGGTTCATCTGCCTTGGTGAACACCGGGGGTTTTGTATCCGTGAAATTCACATAGGTAGCCTCATGCCTGTTATGATTGCGGCCACGGTTTCCATGCATCTGATTCTAATTACTTTGAGCCATCTCATGAAGCAAACGAGAATTTTCCACAGTCACATTGACTAATGCAGCGATAGCATCAGCCAGATTGGTTGGCATTGGTGGCGGGTTGGGGATATCATCATCATCTTGTGAAGTACTAGGAATATGTGATCCCCGCGTACGACGCATCTGTTCATAACAAACCAACTTTATTCACAAGTCTTTATTCAAAGATCAAAGAGCTTACTGCCCGCATTACATCGATGCCACTTATTTAAACACAAGAACACATCTAAACAAGACTACTAGCTTAACCATAATTAACTATTATACAACTCTACTCTTTTCCGTAATTACTTCAAACTTCAGGCTCGGTATCCATTCCGGAATTATTACCGCCTTCATCATCACTTTCATTGATCATTACTAATTCTTCAGGATCTTCTTCTTCCTCTTCTGATTCACTTTCATCGGCAAGGATGACACCTGGGTCCATGGCATCAGCTTGAGGCTCATGATTTGGGTTTAGTAGATTACTAAGCCTATGAACTTCCTCATGTAGATAGGTATTATGTTCTTCTAAATCTTCTACATAGAATTCTAGCTCATGAGTTCTAGCTCTAGCTACATTTTCCCTCTGCCAAGCTTCATTTCTTCCCTCCACCGTACGAACTAACATGCTTTCGCAGTTCCTATGTGCGGTGGTGAGACGCCTCAATTGATCCTGTAATTCTCCTACCTATATAGCATCCAAAGCCCTATCTCTAGTAGCTTGTGCTAATTCTGCAGAAATCCTCTGTATCTCTGCTTGGGGATCAGGCCTAGAACTGCTACTGCTAGCACCATTGTTTCTAGGGGCAAGTTGGTGATGAGGAACTCCTTTGGGTCCAGTGGACTTACAGGGCGTCATCTTGGCACGAGCCATACTGTAGGAAGCCAATTTAATCCAAGTAAGACCATTTGATCAAAGTCTAAAGAGCAGCTATGACGGATTACATTACTCAAACCAGTCTCACTACTCAACTCCAGACTAAGAGGTGAAGGAAGTAACGAGTAAATTAATAATGATGCATGAATCGTTCTTACGAACAAAAACATCAAAGTTTATAATGCACATAAACAACATTTTTTAGGGCATAGTAAGATTACTACTCCACCACACAAGACCCTTTTAATCAAATAAGAAATGGTGAGAAAGAAATAAGATAAGTCAGAAGCAATTTGGACCAAATTATCAAGTTAAATTTAGTCATCTCAAATCATTTTGAAGTTTTTGTAAAACAATACAACAAAAACCTTGTAACGATCGCTCTGATACCATTCTGTGGCAGAACCTCCTAAGTTATAGGGCCCACATGCACCTGTCACTGTCCGATGACCTTTGACATTTATGCATACGTTTCCAATAACTTAAAAAGACTGTCGGGTGTCCTCGAGGGAACCCCGAATCATCCACGATTTCCGAGCAGGATCACGTTACAGAGTCATTGCAGTATTACAACATTTATTCAAATATCTACACCAGAGTAAAAACAGCGGAAGTCTTACGATAACATAGTTTACAAACCAGTTGTTTCAAACCTTACAAACTAAGTTCGATAATTATTACAAACCATAATAGTAGTGGAGTGGCATTATAATATAATACAAAACACACAAGGAGATTGCCCTACCCCAGGGCCACACATTTACTTCTCATCGTCATCACAAGGTACAACTGTCATGCAGCACGATCCAAAACAGATCTGCTCATGAGGCTCACCTACAACAAGGGTCAACGAACCCTGAGTACAAAAGTACTCAACAAGACTTAACCGAAATAAGAACTGATAACTCAGGAATGCAGGCTCAGGGATTCAAGGTATGGTTTTAGCAATAATCAAAGTTCTTTTGCGTAAAAGCTCTTTAACAAAATTCTTTATATAGAAAGCTTCATAAAATCATATACAAAGCTGACACGATCCATGATGAGATCATGAAACTTCATATCCAATACCTTCATCATCCATTCTCAAGTTCCAGTTATTAATACTACGATGATGAACAGTGAGTGGAGTCTCCATAATCGAGGAGCAACGACGATTCGAACCGATTATAAGCCCAGCTGGGGATTCCAGACCACATGACATATGCAGGTCCCTGACCTACATATACCAACCTACCCTCGGATCCTCTAAAACAAGAATGGGTCCGCGCCACCCGAGAATACAGTACTCCACCATTCCAGCCCATGGCCACGTGGGTACACGCTATTCCCGCCATCTCTCCACTCCCAGTGCGCGAGTAGCCATTCTCATAATAGAATCGCCAAGTTCAGGCTTACCGGAGTATGTGGTTAGTACTACAAATTCTCACCTCATGCAATTCAACAACGGACGTGCCTTAATCGACACAGGCGGAAAGAACCTGCTCACAAGACCTCCATGTCTTGTGGCTCACACACACCGAGTCCACCCGGTCTAGATTTATTACTCCACATTCTCATATCACATGATAACATAAGTAACCAAGGTTCCATTTAAAACTTGCAGGTGGCAGGTAATCACCCGACTTTCATCGTTCTATGCATAGCTAAGCAAAACTAGGCATATACGAGTTTAGAACTGGTAATATGGTAAATATGGAATAACAAGGATGGTAATGCACCAATTAGGCTCTTACTTAACTCCTAATCACTTAATGCAGTAACGGAAAGCAAAAGCAAAATTAATTTGTAAAACACAAGGTAGGGTTGTATGCATCCGGGGCTTGCCTTCGTTGACGGAAAAGTCCGATTCCTGCGACGTCACACAAGTATTCGATCCGACCTCAACAGACGGATTAACCTCCTCAACAGCTTGATTAACTACTACGTGTTCACCTTCGTTCACTACACGTAATAACAATACCATGTTTAACATGATGCGGAATACGAAACATGATGCTCGATGATGGATACAAAAATTAAGAATTTGAATACAACTTTCCTTCGCGGTACAGTTGCAAGTCAAACAAACTAAATCTTTTTCGTAACACGTACATCAACTGCCAAGGATCATTATCAACAAATGACCCAAGGTCATCACTCAATCCAAAATTACAAACAAAACCTAAATCACTAAAGGTTACTATTTGCTTTTATGAATTAATTATTTAAGAAAAATTATGAAATAAATCAACTTATTCTAATTGAGCTCAAAATTTTAGTAAATGTTCATTACATGATAACTAAGTGGCAAAACAAATTTCATAATTTTTGGACAAGTAAATAAGCCTAGAAAAATCATGGAAAGTCATTTATTAATTAATTGAGCAATTTTTATCATACCCCAAAAATACTGAAAATCAATATTTCAAATTTTTTTCATATAATATACATCATAGAGAATTCACACAAAAATTTTCATAATTTTTGGAGCTCTAAATAATTCTACACAAAAATAACAAATTACAGCACTATTCATTTAATTATGAAAAATAGAAAAATCCATTTGAACGCTGAGTCACTGACAACCGGGTCCTACATGTCATCACCTACCTCCCGCGTGTTGACTACGACGACGACGGCGCTGACTGGCGCAAACTCACCGACGGTGAGTCCAAAGGCGACGGTCAAGGTACCAAAATGACCACATCATCACAGCTCATCGACTGAAGGCACTAGCTAGACTAATTACTACGAGTTACGAGCTTGGCGTCGGCCATGGCGGACGCGGTGGCTCGGCGACGTTACGCTGGCGACAGGAGTACGGTAGCAGTTAATCAAAGGGCACAGGAAGCATCAGGAGCTCACCACGAACACTACGGAGCAGAAAGCAAGGCTGGAGAAGCAGCGTAGACGCGGGTCAACGTGAACAGCAACGGCGGCGGAGCAAGGAGCGTCGGTGACGGTGTGCCGGCGACTGCAGTGGACAAAACGGCCAAGCAACCATGAAATGAGCACTACAGCATCGAGACGAAGCCAAAGGTACACCAATCAAGGGCAACGGCTCACCGACGGGCTCTGGCCACAGAGATGCGCATGCGACGGTGAGGTTATCCGGCCGCGAGGAAGAAGGCGATGAAACTCGAGTTCCCGGTGAAGACAAGCCAAATTGGTGGGTCAGATGGACGCGCAAGGTTTAGGCGGAGCTGGGACTAGCTTATCAGCGACGGTGGAGCATGACAACGATGGCACGGGCTCGCCGGAGTGGAGCAGCGGCGACGGGAAAAACAGAGGGCGAAGAAAGAAGAACGGCGGCGGCTCCAGAGCTTTATAGGGTAGCCAAGGAAGCGCAAGGAAGCCACGACGAAGCCTTCAGCGCGCCAACATGACGCCCAGACGGCCACGCGCGCGACTGGAAGCAAGCCGAAGCTCGCTGGCGGTGTAGCTCAAGCGGTGGACACTGTTCACCGAAATTACAAGTTTGCCATTCGCCAAAATTCTCAAATTACTCTCAAATTTTCATAACAACTCAAAAATCTCCAAAAACAAAAGTTGTTCAAAATCAAAAGTTCTACAACTTTTCTTTTATAACCATCTCCTAATTAGGTCTAGATTTTGAAATGAACTTTTGAATTTGAATAGGGAAATTTAACGAATTACGCATTTTTGAATTACTCAAAATTTTTCTAAACAACTTGAAAAACTCCAAAAACGAAACTTTGTATAACTTGTTAAGCTCTACACTTTTGCTTTTGGGATCCACCCCAAATTATGCTTAGATTTTGAAATGGATTTTCAGGGTAGGGTTTAAATACTGAAAAGCGAGGTTTTCTCGAAAAATTCAAAATCCAAACACACTTTGAACTTGAGTCAAACAATACAATTCAACACATATCACATGAATATAAACTTGTTTTAGTGTATCCATCTCAAAGTTTTCACCAAATGCCAAATGCTTTGCAATGCATATGATGATATGTCCGGTTTTAGTATTTTAAACACCCGAGGTGTTACAAATAGTGGCTACATCAGCCACCGACTGCACCAGCGCGCTCGGTGCACCACACTATGCCCCGTGCGCATAGACTGGCGAGTGGTGCCTGGGGTCATGCCTGTTAGGTCCAATGCAACACCATAGATAGGGGGATCGATCCCCCATAGTTCGCTTAGGCCAGTCAGAATATCGCCGCCGCGGCAATGCTTCTACGCAGCCTATCTGAGCCGAATGACCCTCATGAATAGACGATCCACCGGAACCTCCAGGCACTAGTGGAGACCACCGCCATGCAACAAGCAGAGAGCTCCGTATCACAATGCCAACTCACGACCTCACTCCCCACCAGGGGAATGGGGATGCAACAGATGGGTCGCTCCACCCGATCACCACGATGACTGCCGAGCGTGGCACAGGAGGCCGCATTGGCACCTCGCCTTGAATTGACGACCGCTCTGTACCGACCGCCTGTCCATGCGCGGCTCGGGCTGAACCAAGACATACGCAGCAACGACCGGAGTCCCAGCCCTGATGGCCCAGGACCATGGACCTATGTCCAAAACCTCCAGCGAGCGCCGCTCCCACCGCGCTCCAACGGAGGCCGAGGCAAAGGAAAGGCCAAACGCCAGGATTAGGACGAGGGCCCCTCCACGTAGAGGGAAAAAAGAACAGAAAGGGTCACTACCGACCGGCCAACTCCATGTTGGACACCACAGCTGATCACATGGGCACGTAGCCCCAGCAGGACCCTCCGGGCCACTTCCACGAGCTCATGGAGAGCCCGTGCACCAACCACAACTACCCCATCAAACACCTCTACAAGGACTGCTAGCTCCTCAAGTGCCTTCTGCGGCAGGCTGGCAGGCCAAAGGAAGAGAAAGGCGAAGAAGCAGCAACCGAGAAAGGGGGCATAGCGGTCAAGGATCCGGATGACTAAAGTTTGAAGTGATTCGACCAGACACCTACCGACTAAAGGACAACAACGACGACATTCTCTTCGAACGCTTGGAACAACTATGTTGTTTTTCTTCCCCTAAGTTTTAGTCTTACCATTATTTACTTAGCGTATGCTCCTATAAGAACACCCCGACCCAAGCACTTTTTGGCTAGGGGCGCTCGGGGGCACCACTAGGGTACACTACTACCTCTCTGTTTTGTTTACTATCATATGGTGAAATTCCTTCCTACCCAACCAAAAGGATAGTTTGTTTCTTTATTTTGCCTTACGTAGCTTTGCTTTAAGAACATTCCGACCGATCGCATCTTGCCTTTCCCTACGGTTATGAGCAGTCGAACCTCGCGAGCCACGCCTCGGGCTCCCAAGGTCACAGCCTACGGGACAAATGGGCAGGTACAAGAAAGAAAGAATAAAAAACAAAATTATGCTAAGAAAAAAACTAAGAAACAAAAGGGGAACAAGCTTCCCCGAATGGAGTGACTCTATTATAGAAAACGAAACAGACCGTAGTCATTAAGCACACAGGAACATTTACACAGGGGATCCTCCACGAACTTAAACTTTTTGCGCTCGCTAAACTACTTATATTTTACAAGCTATTGGACCGGCCCGACGATATCTGTTGTCGGTGCAATCGACGAAGGCACGGGCTGCTCACTCCTCGGCGGCATGACATTCGGCTCGGTCGAAGCCAGGGCGACATTCACCTCTGACCCAGGCTCCGCACCATCCGCAGACTAGGCAGCGTCCTCCCCATGCATTCTTCTGGCCATGTCTTCGTGACGGATGTCCATCACCCACTCAGCAGAGACTTGCTCTACCACTGACCTTGCATGCGGCAGCAAGCTCTCCCCGATTGATTGGATGTCCTCCATGCTCAAGCCTTCAGCATACCCACTGTAGATAGTAGCAAAGTCTAGGTTCGGGTGGTGCGTCACCACCAAAGTCAGCACCCTCGACGCTCCATAGAACAGCCCACTCCTGATAAGGTCCCGGACCGCATCCGAGACCTCCGCCAGCTGAACGGTAGGCGCGCTAGTGTTTGGCACTGACCCAAAGACTTCCGAGACGACGAGCTGGGCAATGTTGCGGATCTCATCAAGATCCCCCTTGAGAGCACGTCGCTCTTCACGGGACTTAGCCAGCTCCTCTACATTCTGGCTAAAGGTCACCTTGATCATCTCTAGGTACCACTCTAGCGTCTTCACCCTTCCACCTAGCTATGAAAGAATGGCGACAAGCTCAGAAATAGGCTGAAGGAAAAAACCAACACGACGAAAAATAGAAAAGGTACGTACCGACGTGGAAGTTCTCAAGGGTGGAGAATTCCTCCGCCTCTGGGGCCACCTACTCGTGCAGCCGGGCGCTCGCGTCCTTCATCCCTATCACCTAGCCCCAAAGCGCAAGCACTTCCCGGTCTGCCTCCGACCGGGCCTTCCACTCTGACTCTAGGGCCTTCCATGCCGACACCAAAGCACTCTGCTCCGACTCGAGGGCCACCAGAGACTCTTGGAGCTCTGCCTTGGTGTCCGCCAGGGATGTCCACAACCCCACCTCGGTCTCCGCCTGATGGGCCTTTGTTGCCTGGAGCCCTCGCTCGGCGGCGGTCGCCCACTCTGCCACACGCTGCTCCTCCGCTCGCGCCCAGTCGCCTCAGCCACCCGGTCCTAAGACTCGCGACGAGCAGACTCTAGCTGACGCTCAAGCTCAGCCACCTAGGCATGCTCCATTTGGAGGAAGCGAGACTTGCGGCACGACATCCCCTTCAGACTCTATGAAAAACAAGCATGCTAAGGCAACCAACAAAAGATGCAAAGGTCAAGTACAGGTACGGGAAGCTCACCTCCGCGGCAAGCTATAGGTCAACCTCGACTAACCGCTGGGCGGACTTAACCTGCTCCTGAGCATCTCTAAGCTTTGTGGATAGGTTGGTGAGTTCAAACACCGTGGCATGTCCTTGCTCCCTAAGGATGTCTGAGAGCTGACGCTCCTGCGAATCCCAAAGGATGAACCGCACCTTTGCTAGGTCCTCGGGGTAGGGCCACTACAGGTCACCCTCTGGTAGCCCGTCGGAGGGCCCAGCCTCTGATGGAACCACCGCTAGCTCCCACGACGACACTGGTAGCTCCTCCATGTTGTTAGCCTTGTCGTCGGATGGGATGTCCACCACCTCAGTTGCGTAGGCCACCGCTAGGCATTTCGACTCTACCCCGGCCACATATCCCCCCGGCGCCTTCCGCTCTGACCATGAAGGTGAGCCGTGCAGCCCTCCACTCGACGAGGTAGGGAGCTCGGTCTCCCTCTCCTCTTCCACCACAACTGATGGAGGAGGGCCGCAAGGGTTACCACCGACGCGACCTTCATCGTCGGTATCGGAATCACTGCCAATGCCGACGCCGCTACTGTCACTGTAGCAGCAACCACCCCTAAAAGGGAAGGGCTCGCTGTCGCCACCATATTTCCCCTGCCGCTCACCGCGACATGCTGTAGGGTGGGCCTCCATGCCTACTGCATAGGAGTTGGGGCGATGCTCAACTCCATCATCGTCGGGCCACTGAGAGAGGGTGCAGGTAAGTCATACTCCAAAAAGACTCAACAGAAAAATATTGAAAAGACATAAAGGAAAACATACTAGGAGGTGAGTGGCACAACTCAGAAGGCAGAACCCGGTGTTAGTGGGCCTATAGGGCTAGGATCGCTCCCTGGCTATGACCCACGCCCCCCTCACTTCAGCCGGGGGCGCAGTCCTCCTAACCGGCTCCTGCCCAGCCTACCAGTCGCCATGACCCTCGGCTTGGGACTCCCCGACTGGAGCAACGGGCAGAGCACCCTTCGGCTGCAAGTCACATGATGCACTGGTGCCAGTCTGCTCCTCGAACCGCCTGGCATGCTTGGCCATGTCCACGGCAGGCAGGGCATCCTCCGGCCACGAGTCATGCGCTGGCACTGCTCCCGGCGATGCACTAGTGCCAGTCCGCTCCTCGAACCGCTTGGTTTGCTCGGCCACGTCCACGGTAGGCGAGGATGGGACTGGCGATGCCACCAAGGGGCGCGATAACCACGACCGCTTTGCCTCCCGCTCACCGATGGTGTCCGTGCTCGTCGCATGCTTCCTCGGTGCGGGAACCACCACGCGCCGCGTGGCCTCCTGCTCATCATCAGCGGATGTCGCTGTAGGGTCGTGATGCTCTGTTGAGGTCACAACGACCTCCCAGCTTTCCTCCTTCTTGGAGAAAACCATGTCGTCCACATCCGTGGGATCCTCTGACTCAACGTCGCTCTTCCTCTCGCCGGCCTTCACGCACCAGCAACCTCCTTCTCCTTCTTGTACTTCCGATGAACCACCTCGGCCTTCTTCTCCTTCCTGGTGTCTGTCGCCTCCTTCTGGGTGGCCTACCGGGCCATGCCCTCTGGACCCTTAGGAAGGTGCGGCCGAGACTTGTAAACTCCAAGCCCCTACGGAATGTGTGGCTCCAAATCAAAAATTTGGAAAAGCAGAGGAAGAAGTATGGGCTAAGGAGAAGGGAGCATACCAGTCTAGACACGATCATGGAGTTGAAGGGCGCGGGCTTCCCCTCGACCCTCTCGTTGGGCTTTAGCTGTAGCACCCGGCCAAGGCTACTCCAGACCTCATTGTCCGATAGATCCTCCGACGACGTGCGGTCTAGGTCTGGTGGGCTGCTGTACAACCACATCGGCCATGTCCTCTCCACCAACGGCGTAACCCAGCGGTGGTAGAGGGTGTGGAACACCTGCACCCCATCAAGACCGCGCCACACAAGCTTCTAGAGCTCATCCTCGATGACCTCCACCTTCTTTCTCTCCTTGCGGGCGCAACCCCACGACCAACTTTCCTGCTTCTCTAGCCTCTCGCCGGTGAACGTCGAGAATGGCGCCTCCACCGGATTCCTGATGTAAAACCACTCCCCATGCCACCCCTGGTTGGAGTCGCAGGGGAGGTATGTGGGATACAAGCCACTCGTGCTCGGTTTCCTCTGCAGGGCGAAACCCCCACCGGTGTGATCTTGGCTGGATTCCCCACCGTCAAGGCTCTCCTAGAGAACAGCCGCCGGAAGAAATCCACATGCGGCTCCATCCCGAAGAAAGCCTCATAGACGGTGATGAAGCCGGCGATATACAGCACCCCCATTGGGTTAAGGTGCTGTAGCTCTAGACCCCACTCATTGAGGAGCCCACACAGGAAGTAGTGCATGGGGTACCCTAACCCATGCTCATGGAAGGTAAGAAAAGACACCACCTCGCTAGGCCGAGCTTGCGGGAACTCCTCCCTCCTGGGAACCCTCCAGTGCGCCACCTCCTTCGGCGGCAGAAACCCCTTCACAACAAAGGCCTTCAACATCGACTCCCTCACAGTGGATGACCTTTAGTCTGACATTTTGCTCTAGGATCGCAAAAGGATTGGTGAGTTCCTCTCTTCTCCCTCGCTCTCTCCCCTTTCTTTCCTAGAAACCACCGTGCCTCTCAGGAACGCTCACGGTAAGAAGGAAGAGGAAAGTAGGCGGTAGATGAGGAACAGATAAAAGAACAGGGCGAAAACCCTCTCCCTTCTCCTACTTAAGGAAAAGGGAACATCAGTTAGGGAAGGACGCGCCGATTAGAGAAGGCGAAACAGCGGAGCAAGAAACTCTCTCTCTTTCCCATTTAATGCAGATGAGACACGCCCTGACCGATGAGACGTGCCCTGCTCGATGGAACGGCTCCTGATTAGATGGGATGTGGCCCACCACTACCGCACGACCAACCACTACTGCACACCGAGCACAAGAACCAAAGCGCCACCGCACGTGGGTGGCTCCCTGCTTCCCTAGGCTAGACCTAGAAAAACCCTAAATGAGATCTCCGCTGGGAGAGACCGTTGGGCCCCCTGAGTCGATTGAATCGCTCAGGATAAACACCGAGGATAGGTAAGGAGCAAAGGGACGCCCCATGTAGGCCATGCTGACTCCGTCACGAAGGACGAGCATGGGTCCTGGTCAGACGTTTCCGACTGAAGCTTTCCAAACCCCGTCACTTAAATCATCAAGGTAAACACTACTAACCCCCTCTATTTCTTTATAAATCATTTCATACATCCATACACGTATTCATTCCATACGCCCGTGCCTCTCGGACGATTCAGGCTCTGAACCGCCTGGAGGCTCGAAAACTAAGCATCGCATGTGCAGCGAAATGCATCACAACGCTCCGTGTTGCGTCACAAAGCGGTAGTCGCCTCATTCAACATGAGCAACCAACAGAGCTAGGGGAGGAAAACATAGATGAGCCCCATGTGGCCCTCGCCCAATCTAGCAAGATTGGGTCATCTCAACCTTCTTGTTCGATCCTAAACCTCTCGCCAAGCCCACATAATCTCCATCAAGGGGAGGATGTTAGGCCATCCGGGTCGATCTCTAGAACGACCTAGGCATCTGCTGGGTTGCAGGTAAAGGAGTAGTGGAATGTCATAAGAGGGCTATGCTGACCCTATCACGAATGACAAACCCAGATTCCGCTCGATCATACCCGTTAGTGAACTCACTGAGCGTATCACTTGAGCCCGAGCGATCAGGACAAGCGACAAAACTCAGCCCATCCGGTTGTGAGGAACCGAGGATGGGGTAATGCACACAACTCACACTGACCCCTACTAAGGCCCAACAAGGCTCGGGGGCTTAAGACACAAAAAGCCTAGGTCTGCAACCCTAAACTCGCCACTTCCGACTATGCTCCAAACAACCCGGGTCTATGACCCCGATCTTGTCCCATCCGGCTATGCTCCGACTACGCTCCAAACAACTCGGGTCTATGACCCCGATCTCGCCCCATCTGACTATGCTTCGACTATGCTCCAAACAACCTAGGTCTACGACCCTGATCTTTCCCCATCCGGCTATGCTCTGACTACGCTCCAAACAACCTAGGTCTGCGACCCTAATCTCACCCCATTCGACAACACTTTCGACTACGCTCCAAACAACCTGGGTCTACGACCCCGATCTTGCCCCATCCGGCAACACTTCTGACTGCGCTCCAAAAACAAACCTAGGTCTGTGACCCCGATCTTGCCCTATCAGGATCTACGAGCTCTGGCTCGCCTGATCCCAAACTAACTAAACTAACTGCCTCACCCGATCCTGCGGCGCGCATCGACGCTAGGATCCATAAACTCCATCTCACCCAAATCTCTAAAACGACTAAACATCATGGCTACGCAACGACGCCCTGGTTGACAACTCCGTGTCAACTAAAAACACGCACACACGCCCGCTAAACAACACCCCCAAATGGTTCTACCCAAACCGCCTGGGGGCTCGGGGGCTACACCCATGGGTGCGCTCGTGCGCACCCACCGACAAAATAGAAACCTCCCCCACTGACAACACAGAGACCCCCCTAGACGGTTTTGCTTGAACTGCCCGAGGCTCGAGGGCTACACCCATGGGTACGCTCGTGCGCACCCACCTTCAAGATAAAAATCCCTCGGATGATTCTGCTCGAATCTCCCGGGGGCTCGGGGGCTCCTGTCGGGTTCATAAACCCGGGGTCCCTCGGGGACCGGCTTCCACGCTAAGGCTCGGCCCAAGCAGATAGCACATAACTCATGGGCCGGCCCAAGAGTCTAAAACAACAGGTCGAAAGGGCGATCCAATCACCGACCAGAAGGTCTGGCCAAAGAGGAACAACGCCCACTCGTTGACTACTTCGGCCCACCTCTCCTGCTGGAGCGCTCACTTCAGACTCCAGCCACCTCCAGACAGCCTCTCTGATCGGAAGGCCTGGTCCAAACACTACTTTCGACTCCGACCCTGCGCCTTCGACTGGGGTTCATAGAAACCTTGCTTGCCACTCTTATCTGACCGGCGCAACCAGAGCCGACTAGAGCCATCCGACCGGGGATGCCTGCTCGGAAAGGACTAGGGGACAAATGGAGAAAGCAAGCCAGGGTGGATAAGTCAAACTACGGTACCAGGGACCATACCCTGTATGCCTGTAGGAACAGTACTCTACAACCACCCTAACACAAACAATATTGTAGGCGCTGACATTTCCCTCTACAGTATTGTGGGCGGCATTGACTCCCATACGGTAAGCCCCCACATGCCTCTGGGCATCAATAGTGTTGTGGGCGCTGGAATTACCGTACCGAGTAAACATGGTGAAAACCCCTCACATGCCTCTAGGCATCAACAGTATAGCAGATACCGATATCTGCCATACCCGAACAAGACGATGTAACTTCCCATATGCATCTGACATTCTACAGCGACATCAACAGTGTTGTGGGTGCCTACCATTATCCTACACTCGTCGACGTGGGCAACAAGGCTTAGAAGCATTCGTACTCTCTCCCTCTCATTTGTAAGGCCACCCCCTTCATCTATAAAAGGAGATGCACTCTATCCCAATAGACCAAGTTAACCCAAGTTGATTCAAGCTCAGTCCCTTCAGATTCATTAGATCAATCAAGTTCACTAGCTTACAACCACAGAACCGTTAGGTTCGGACCTCAAGCACACGTTTAAACACTTAGCTCATAGCGAAGCTCCTATCGCTCTTGGCCCTTCCGACTGGAGCCGATCGAACCTTTCGTACACCCTATCTTTCTCCTTCTCATTTGTAGCCCCACTGCAGACTTCGAGCACCTAGGCTCAGGAATAAAGTCACCGACCGACTCAAACTGGACGTAGGGCACGTTATCTGAACCAGTATAAACCCTGTGTCATTGAGTGCTAGGCCACCTCCGATCACAATATACGGCAAAACTACAAATATTCACTAGTTGGTCACTTTCTGTACCGGTAGACAGGGTTTCATAGAGTGCACCGGACGCTAGCCTCAACTGGACCGGTGCGTCCGGTCAGTGGAACCAGTGAAGATGCTGGTGTTGGTCTTCGACCAAATGCTGGCGGGGTGCGTCCGGTCCGGCTGACATGGTAGCGCACAGAGGAGACAATGAGTGATCGGATGCTGGGTGAGTCTGGTCGGGCATGACCGGACGCGTCCGGTCGCGAGTGAAACCTTACTGGAAACGACCAGACGCTGGGGTCCTACATCCGGTCAAGTGCGTCCGATCACAACTTAAATGTATTGATGACCGTTGAGATCGAGCGATCAGCGTTTGAAGCAGGTGCCACGTGGCATGCATCGCGGCCGGTCGATCGGATCGGCACGTCCGGTCGCCTCGATTTTCAATAGACTGAGGATCCAATGACTCTATTTCGTGGGGGCTTCTATTTAAGTCCCATGACCGGCTCAAGCTCATACTCTTGGTGATTTGCATTGACATAGCAACCTTGTGAGCTTAGCCAAAGCCGTTCCACTCATCTTCATCATTGATTCATCATCTTTGTGAGATTGGGAGTGTATCCAAGTGTATTTGCTTGAGTGTTTGCATCTAGAGGCACTTGATGTTCGTATTTCGTTGCGGGATTTGCTTGTTACTCTTGGTGGTTGCCGCCACCTAGACAGCTTGGAGCAGCAAGGATCATCGAGCGGAGGTTGGTGATTGTCTCCAGATCCGGTCATGGTGATTGTGAGGGACTCTTGACCTTTCCTCGGTAGAAAGCTAAAAGGTACTCTAGTGAAGTGCTCATGGCTTGTGTGATCCTCATCTTGTGTTGGTTGCGTGACACCCTATTGAGGGTTTGACGTGTGATGCCAATTAATGCGTGAACCTTCAAGTGAGTGAATTGCCACAACGAGGACTAGCTTGCCGGCAAACAAGTGAACCTCGGTAAAAAAATCATTGTGTCATCATTTGATTTCGAGATGATTGGTCTTCATTGATATTGATTCTTGTGATTGATTGGTTCATTCCTCGATGTGACGGTATAACCATCTTACTCTCTCTTTTTACACTACCGTAAACTAGTTCAAGCTCTTTAGTGTAACTAGTTTTGAGAGCTTGTTAGTTTGCTTAGTGTAGCTCTTTAGTTAGTCTTTGATAGTACACTAACTTAATGTAGTAACATAGCCATTGTGTGAAAAGAAATTATAGAAACTAGAATTGTGATAGGTGGCTTGCATTTTTAGTAGACTAGCGCAACACTTGCTTCGCCTTATAATTGTCTAACCGGTTTGTTAAGTGTTGTTCTAGAATTTTTTTAATAGGCTATTCACCCCCTAGCCATTAGGACCTTTTACCGACTGGTGCTGTTTTATTGTAAGAGAAAAATAATGTACCATATTTAATAAGCCAGGCTGATAAGTTCAAGCGAACAAGACCAATTATCTTTATGACCAAATGACAAATGGAACATTTTTTTAATGAGAAATAGAGCAACTTGAAATTTAGAAAGAAACAGAATAAGAAAGTGGAAGGAGTTGGGGGGGGGGTCGTCTAAAACTATTACAAGGTGAATAAGGGCCTGTTTAGTTCTCCTCCAAAACATCAATTTTTTCAAGATTCCTCGTCACATCGAATCTTTGGACGCATACATGAAACATTAAATATAAATAAAAAATAAAACTAATTACACAGTTTAGACGAAATCCACGAGACGAATCTTTTAAGCCTAATTAGACTATGATTGGACACTAATTGCCAAATAACAACGAAAATGCTACAATGTCATTTTGCCAAAATTTTCGGCAACTAAACTGAGCCTAAGTTGTTTATAACCGTGGTTGGGTGTAGTAACTGTTGGATCTTTAAATTTAAATGATATTCTGAGTATAGTACATATTTGAACCATATCAACAACAACGTAGATAAATCTCGTAGAAATCCCTAATGACGATGTTAAGACAATAACGACAAGAAATTAAAATTTTTAGTGAAGCAGACCAAGACTCTCGTGCTCCTACGAGTTATAGCAATATATTTGTTAGAAGCTACAACTATAAAGTTCGACTCTAAGATAAATTACAAGCTATAACATAATCATTTCAACTCATATAAAGTCGTCTAGATCACTGCACAACAGCATATACCTTGTTAATTTGTATACAGGAGAAACGAGCTAAAACGCCCTCCATAATCCAAATCCGTTGTTCTCGAAACTCGTCGAAGAGCCGCGTGTCACAGGCTCACCGCTTTGCTACTTCTTCAGGGTTTATGCATCGTCCAAGCTGAACACGTCACCCTTGCCAAGGGTCCCTTGGTACTCCCCCAGGCTCTCCGCCGCTTTTAGCGCTTCAGTACGCGGCGCCTGCGCTGGCGCAGGCGCGCAGCCATGGCGATGAGCTGGATCCGATCGGCTCTCAAGGAGGCCCTCATCGCTCCGAAGCCGTGGGGCTCCCGCCAGTTTGCTGCCGCCGCCGCCGGCGGCGGCGAGACGCAGGCCGAGAGGGTGGCGGTGGAGATGGTCCGCTACACCCTCGGCGGCGCCGTGCACCGGAGCTCGCCAGGTTCCCCCTTCGCCCCGTCTATTTGCGCTAGTCTGCATTAGGGTTTTGAGGACTCGCTCATGTGCCCTGGACTGCTGTCGCTGGTGTGCCAGAGGAGGCGATGCGGATACTGGAGCAAGGCGCCTCGAATCTGCAGGGCGGAGGCGAGGGCAGCGCCGAGGCTGTGGGGCTGCTCATGCTCGCTATGTCCACGCTGCTCTACCGGAGGTACGGTGCGCTGCACCACTCATTTTTGTAAAATGCGAACAGATTTTTTAACCAGTTTTGCGGACTCTGCAAGGCTGCAATGTGGTGGATCCGGCCTTGGGCCAATTAATCTTGATCTGGGCGGCTAGTTATAGAGTTTTAGCTTTGTATAGGTGCAGCAGTTAGGATGATTTTGGGCATATATGATAGTATGATACTAGAGTGCAGTGGCGAAGCTAGAGCAAATTGGAGGTGTGCTTGCCTTGTGGTGCATAGCCCCCTCAGTTATATGTAGCTTCGCCCCTGCTAGAGTGAATGTGTCTACTGGTTTGCATATTGGCAATGTATTGGTGCATGGTGAGAGTCCAGATGATACATCAACGGCTCTTATTTTGCACTTTGGCTTTAAATCCAATCAAAATTTTGTCAGCTTTCGCTAACCCTGTAATATGGTGGTTTGGGCTCTTATTTTTGGGTCAATTTGGCCTCTGACCTTAAGTTGTTTAGATTTATATATATCTGCGGCATTTAGGAAGGATTTAGGCATAGCGCACATTATGTAAAGAGCAGAGGATGAGTGGATGTGTCTTCCAGAGACCAGAGTGCAAATTGGGCTATTGCTTATGCATTGGTTCATGAGATAATCTGAATCTGGAGGATAAATCATGGAGAATATACCTTTTATAGACGTTTTACATTAACATTACAACTACCTAATATGATCAATATACAATATCTGTTGTGGATAGTTACGGCTTTCATGTGGTATAATTAGGTTGAGCTAGTAGCTAAAGCACCGGATCCCATCAGAACTCCGCAGTTAAGCGTGCCTGGACGAGAGTAGTACTAGGATGGGTGACCTCCTGGGAAGTCCTCGTGTTGCATTCCCTTTTGAAGGGCGGGCCTGGTGCAAGCGGTAGAGTCTTACCGCCTGTGACCGGAAGGTCCCGGGTTCGAGTCGCGGTCTCCTCGCATTGCACAGGCGAGGGTAAGGCTTGCCACTAACACCCTTCCCCAGACCCCGCACAGAGCGGGAGCTCTCTGCACTAGGTACGCCCTTTAGTAGCTAATTATATAAAACCCCAACTGGATCCTTGATTTATTTTTCTAGTTAGATCATCCATCTTGAGCAGAGTTGAGTCGTTTCAGCAACCTCATGTTCTCTTTGTGCAGTGGAAGACGCCAAGATGCAATGGAAAAGCTCAAAGCAACCCAACAAGTTGCCCCTTCTGCAGCTTTTAGAGGTGATTTCACAACTCTACTTTATATAAGGGTAATTCTGTGTGTCTGGCAGGTTGTACAGACTGTAGATGCTTGTTGTTTAAACATCCGATACAAATAGATCATAAGTCCTACATTATCTTATGTTTTTTTTGGTATTGGTATAAATAAAAAAACAAATGCTATAGATATCAAGTGTTCTTATTTAGTGGATGATGATCCTTTGGCTTTCATGTGCCAAAAAAAGATAGATATCAGTAGAGATGTCTCTGAGAAAGTTGCCCGAAAATAGAAGTGAATAAGTTTTAGGTCTTCAGAAGACAGAGTTGGGGTTATTAATGCAGTCAAAAGTCTTTGAATGACATTTCTGATGGGGATTGTTAATTGATTCTGCAGTTGCAGCGTGGGAAGCGCTAATGGGATTACACATGGAGGCAGGGCAGGTTTGGTACTAGAAGCTCATTTAGTCTTCAGTGTCCTTATGTGAGGTTTTAAAGTATTTTGAATACAGGAGATGTCCTACTTGATTTCCCCAAATGATTTAGTTGATCTGTCAATCAAAGATGATAGCAAATGGTCTGATCAGGACCATCTTAAATTTCGGGTTAATGCTATCAGGGGACTTGTTGCACTTCTGAATGGAGAAACAGAATCAGGTTCTTTTTGATCTCATGAACGTTGTCGTTAGATCAGACTACAAAATTTGGCTTACGTTTGCTCTTTATCAGCTGCCCAGCTGTTCGTTGATTGGTGTAGAGACTTTTCTGGAGGCGAAAACCAAACACGTATAACTATCTTTGAAACAGAATATTCACATTTTTCTTTTCCATAGTGAATACTTGAGTCTCATTGATGTCCCTTCCTCAGAAAATGCTGCCATTTCATATGGTGAATATTTGCATTGTGTTGGGGATTTTCAAATGGCAGCACAAGTGTATGAGAAAATTCTCGAGGCATTTTGCATGGATGATGTGTCTGGAAACCTTTTAGCAGCTGGAAACATGGTTCCTGACGAGGCTTCTCTTGGGGTCACTTGCTCAATATGGCCAGCTTTTATCTCACTCTGGGTAAGAAACAGAATCATCTCTACCATTATTCTTTGGTTAGATATTATAGATTAACCCCAATATTTGATTTATGAACCCACAGATCATTCACCTTTTGGATTAATATCTTCCCTTTTATGGGGTCTCACCTTTTCATTTTAATCCAGGAAGTTTGCTGAGGCAGAGGATTATCTCACAAGAGCTCTACAGAAGGCTGAAGAACAATTTGGTTTGTCACAATAAGTTTGTTGAAATGAATATAAGAAAAAAGTTGCATTCAAGTGCTTGACCACAATTGAATAATCATATAATCTTTAATCCATGTAGGTGCAAACCACCCAAAGGTCGGTATTATATTGACCTGTATAGCTAGAATGTACAAAATGAAGGCAAAATCGGAAGGTTCTACTTCAATTATGGTCCAGGAGGTCTGTAAATCTTTCACTCTTTGAACAGTTTGTGTTCACTGGAAATAATTATGAATAACATTTATCCTTAATTTCTCTCTTCCTATCTATTGTACTTGTGGAAGAATTCTATTCTATCTATGTGATCTATACTTGAACACAATATATCTAATCATCTGTTTGGTTGCAGGGATTGTATAGGAAGGCCCTAGAAGTATTGAAAGCTCCTGCTATTAATTCTGAGGGTAAAAACAATGATCTTCTATCGATGACAAGGTTCCTCTTGATACATTGACATTATTTTTATTTTGCAGGTACCAGCAAGCAGGTCGATTGGAGAGATATCATCTCCCTTGCTAGAGGTTATATTTTTAAATTTGAACTATTATTATCTAATTTTTTCTACACTAAGGCTCTTATATTAGGAAATAGTCCATGAAACTCCTAACATCAGGTTACTTAGTAGTTAGTACAATAATGATGACACCATGTTTGTGAGCTGTACTGATGATCAGTTCAGTATTTGAGTTTGCTATGTAGCTCTTACAAAGCGACAGGTGGCATACTGTTTATAATCTGGTGTCACTACAATCAGTTGCATTTGAATATTTTCCTTAGTTTATTCATCCTAGCATATCCAGAACTGCATCTTCATACATTCTTCTGTCTTAAGAACCTTATTCCACCGTACATTGATATCCTAGTACAACAGGCTTGCATTGTAACCCAAATGCGAAGCTAACTATGGGAAATAATGATTTCTATTCATTTTAATTCCGAGTTCCATTATTTGCTATAGGTGTTGGCCCTTAATTAGCTAATTTTTCAGTTGATTGAACTAGAGCAGATCCATGTATATCCGTGGATTGCTCTATGCCTTCTTTTTTGAATAGAAGGTTTCCCCCGCTTTATAGATGTAAAGCGAAGAACAGTCCAGTGCAGAGTTAGGCGCCATCGCGCACAGAGCAGCCAAGCTGCCAAAAACCAACAGAAGCAGCCAAGCTGCCAAAGCTAGAGTTTAACCAGCTCCACAGCAGAAACTAAACTAGGCCTATTACATTGATCCCAGATCACATCGCTTGAGACCTCCGAAGGCTGAGCATCTGATTGCGCCAACTCTAATGAATCCTGTCTCCAACTGATCCGCGGCACCAAGCTTGCTTCTGCTCTATGCCTTCTTGTCTCCCATCGATCTGTAATAAGCCTTGCATTTGTCGGGTCCTGATAAATCTGACTTTCAACAATTTGAATATAAGCTATCTTTGCTACCAGTTCTTGTGTATAACAATTTAAATATTGCTTTATACGGATTGTTGCCTTGTGGTTTGGTCACCCATTCTTAAGATTTTGAGACAATACTTAAATTAAGCTCGACTTGCAGGTGAGTACGCGGAGCTGTTATTAATTCAGTCTAACAGGAAGGCGGAAGGTGAACGGATGAAGCAGTGGGCAGAAGATGCTTGGAGGAACCGTAGGCTAACGCTAGCACAAGCTCTAGAGTTTTCAGAACCTTCAAAGCCGACTCTCGTTGTTGACACCCGAATCGGCAGGGTCGTGTAGCTTTCAGCTAAACCATCTCATGAGATGTACCAGAAGCAATTCGTGAATGCACCTCATGTATGTAATAATAATAATATTTCGAAGTGTTGCTCCCAGTGGACTGCCTGCGCTTTGCGGGTTTGATGCGTCACTCGTCCCAGTCTGCCTGCTTGTTTTTTCCTATCACCTTTTTTTTTTGAATCTCCTACCACCTTTTTTTTTGATAAAAAATAGTTGGTCTCATCACTTGGATGTTGGAATAGATACTGATGGAACGAGTGAGTTGGACAGGTAGCAGGCCGGAAACTCGAACGAAAGACGCCCAGGCCTGCTCATGGATGGATTCTAGCTCCCGTACAGCCCAGCCCAACTGGGAACTGTCCCGAGTCCCGACTCTACACGTGTTCAAATGTTCAAGGAAAATCCCTTTCACTCTCTTCCACGATCACTCCGACATCAATGCAAAGCAAAAAAAAACAAAGGCTGCTTGGCTAATGGTATGCAGGTCAAGAGATGAGGGGGGTCTGGGAGTTCTCAACTTGAAAACCCAAAATGAAGCTTTATTAATCAAACACCTTCATAAGTTCTTCAACAGAGATGACACCTCTTGGGTCTCCTTGGTCTGGGAAAAATACTATGGAAATGGAAAATTACCTGGAGAGGTGAAAAGAGGGTCCTTTTGGTGGAGGGATGTGTTAAAGTTGCTGGATAAGTATAAGGGTATGGCAAGGGTACAGATTTGCAATGGAAAGTCCTGTTATCTCTGGGGTGATCTCTGGGAGGATGAGTTAATTTCAGCTAAATTACCAGAACTATTCTCATATGCAAAGAAAAAGAAAATTGTTTTTGCTGATGGCTTCTCTTAGATTCCTATTCACGGTTTATTCCACCTCCCCCTGTCCCAACAGGCTCATGATCAGATGTTACAACTCCAAGTGATGCTAGAACAGGTGGAACTGAGTAATTTACCAGACCGGTGGACATATATCTGGAATTCTATTCTCTTCTCAGTAAGGAAAGCTTACAAATAGTTAAGTGGTCACTTAGTTTTGCACCCGGTATACAAGTGGCTTTGGAGTTCTTGTTAGAACAAGCACAAGGTCTTTTTTTGGTTACTCATTAAGGACAGGCTAAGTAGAAGGGAACTTCTAAAAAGAAAGAACATGGTGCTCCAGGACTACAATTGCATCCTTTGTAATGGCTTCAGGGAGGAATCGCTTTGTCACTTATTTCTTGAATGTCCATTTGCCATTCAGTGCTGGGCATGGCTCAATATTCAGGTTGATAGCTCGCTGGATCCCTTCCAAATCCTCCAAACCTTCAGAGATCAGTTGCAAGTTTCTTTTGCCATGGAGATTATCATCATCATGTGCTGGACAATCTGGAAAACGAGAAATGACATGATCTTTCGACAGCTGAACCCAGACCTACAATCAGCAAAAGTAAATTTCAGGGAGGAAATGCAATTACTCCTTCTGAAACTTAAAAGAGGATTCTTGGATGGGCAATCTTTCCTAGCTTGGTCTCTTGCAGTCCTAACCCTCATTTTCTTCCTCTCCTTTTTTCCAGCGTGTTCGCTGATTGGTTTCTGGGCTGGCTGACGCTGGTTTGTTGTGAGAGAAAAACACTATTGGCTGGTTGAATAAGTCTAGCTGAAACCAACAAGCGAACATGTGTTTGTACCTGATGTCCCTACTGTCCTTTGCTGTCCTCCTGTTTTGCTGTACATTTCTTTTTGGAATTTGAACTCCTTTTGAGCGACGGCCCTGTCCGGCTTTCTTCATATTCGGCTTGTTCGGTTTCTTTTTTCAGTTGGAATAGTATTTTTCTCATAACAATTCAGCTGAAAGAGTGTTTTTAGTCAGTTTCAGCCAAGTTTCAGACCCGAGAACGGACGGGCTGGGGGCTGTTTAATAAATACGCGGTGTAAACCCCTCCGGTTTCTATATAAAAAAAATCACTCCGACCCGGGGGGCCGACAATCCGGGCCCACATGACAGTGAGGCATCGACGATATTTTTAGGAGCCAATCGGCCACCGCACGAGGTCGGGCCCGCGAGAACGCAGCTTTTAAATTCGCTGTCGAGCCGCTGTCGCTTGGGAGTCGCGAGCATCAACCCGACGCTGCCACGCGTACCGCCGGCCCCGCTAATCACAGGCGCCTTCCCCCACGCCGCTTGTACTCTCCGCTGACAGCGGTAGCATCAAGCATTCACAGCCGACATGTGGTTCCCTCCGCCAACAGCCGGCGCTCTGTCCCCTCCACGTGTAGGGTTGCCACGGGCGGCAGGCCCCCCCGCCTGATGGCGCCTCCTCCGGTCCTCCCGCGTGGGAGAGGGAGAGCACGGCACGGTGTTCTTATTGCTCTGGCGCCCCTACCCTCGCGCTCGGAGGCTCACGCGTCCAATATAATCGCCGCACACGGGTGGGTCGAGGAGACGGGAAGGAGGCGCGACCAAAAATCTAGCGCGCGCGCGCGACGTCGTTGCGGTGGCATTGCGTCTCGGCCTCCTTGCGTGCGTACGCCGGGGACCGGAGCCGATCCTGCCCCGCCTCGCCTTCGCACGCCATGGCCGAGATTTGCTGCGAGGAGACCAAGTCGACCCCGCCGGCGTCGGCTTCGGCCATCACGGCGCTTGCCAGGCGCCGCCCCAGGGTGGAAATGGCCGTGGCCGAGGCATGCCGCTCCAGCACCACGCCGCCCGCGGACGAGGGTGGCGGTGCCAGTGACACGCCCACACGGTGCGGCAAGCGGCGGAGGGTGGCGTGCGCGGCGCCCGCGCGCTCGTGCCAGAGGCCCCGGACGACGGGGTTCGGCTCGACTTGGTGGCCGAGGTACGGCGTCACCTCGGTCTGCGGCCTCCGTCGCGAGATGGAGGATGCCGTGTCCATCAGTCTGGACTTCCTGCGCGGCGCCGCCGACCCCTCCTCCGGCAAGCACCATTTCTACGGTGTCTTTGACGGTCACGGTTGCTGCCATGTATGCGCGCTCAACTCGTGTCATAACTCGTAAGCGGCGAGCGATCCAGCGAATGCGTGTCAATAGTGCTGACTGCTGAGCGGGTGGTGTTCTTGTGCCATCAGGTGGCCAGGATGTGCCAAGACAGGATGCACGCGCTTGTCGCGGACGAGTACAAGAAGGCGGGCTCCGGCAAGAGTGCCTCGGCAGCGGCGGAGCCCGCCTGGGAAGAGGTGATGAAGAAGGGGTTCGCGCGGATGGATGATGAAGCTGCGAGCCGGGCCACGAGCCGCAGCAGCAACGGCGGCCTCGCCTGCCGCTGTGAGCTGCAGAAGCCTGCGCGGTGCGACCACGCGGGCTCAACCGCCGTAGTCGCGGTTGTCAGCCCCACCAGCGTAGTCGTCGCCAACGCCGGCGACTCCCGCGCTGTCCTTTCCCGCGCCGGCGTCCCCGTGCCCCTATCGGTCGACCACAAAGTAAGCTTTTGCATCCTTAATTGCTCGTACGAGCACGACACTAGTCGTCTCACCGCACCGGTCACCACCGCCTTGCTCGATCGCCTGCTGTTTCGTGTTCTTCTTACCTTATCCGTTTGCTTCAGCCTGACCGGCACGACGAGCTAGAGCGCATCCAGGAGGCGGGTGGCCGCGTCATCTACTGGGACGGCGCAAGAGTGCTTGGCGTCCTTGCCATGTCTCGAGCCATCGGTGAGCGCCGCGCGCTTTTTTCGAAAATCTGAGCTTTCTGTCCAACCAATCGTTACGAATGCCATTTGCCATTCAGACCGCCGTGCTGAGTTTGAAATTGTTTGGGCGCGCAGGTGACGGTTACCTGAAGCCGTTCGTGACGGCGGAGCCGGAGGTGACGGTGACGGAGCGGACGGACGACGACGAGTGCCTGATCCTGGCGAGCGACGGGCTGTGGGACGTGGTGACCAACGAGATGGCGTGCGACGTCGTCCGGGCCTGCTTCCGTAGCAACGGCCCGCCGTCGCCGCCTGGCGCGCGGCCGAACGGCGAGCTCCCGTCCGCTGCCGGGGCAGGGGCAGGGCGGGAAGGAGACGGCGCCGCGGCGGTGAAGGGCGTGGACAAGGCCGACTCCGACAGGGCGTGCTTCGACGCGGCCCTGCTGCTTGCGAAGCTCGCGCTCGCGCGCCGGAGCACGGATAACGTCAGCGTCGTCGTCGTCGATCTCCGGCGGAGGTGCTGAAGTACTGATTCTAGGGGCTCGATTACAATGTACACCCACCCACCGATGTTTCGTCTCTTGTTTTCTTACTATGCTATTGATGGATGTGGATTAATAAAGTCTAATTCTCTAATCTGCGCAAATCTTAATTGTAGATAGATACTATGAGTCTCAGTATGATTAGCGGATCGCGAGTTCCGGAGTTCGTCGCAATCAACACATTGGATTATGTATGTCTGGATGCTCTGGCAGATACAGAACAATTGGTTAATCGAGTTACGTGGGAGTACTTACTTCTGATAGAAATTAAATTAGAACCCCGTTAGTGTCATGTGACCTGTCGCGATTAAGTTACGCGAGAGGCGGGCATTACATGCATGATTGGTCACTAGATCGTTAACAAGGTCTCATGCTTCAATTATTCTGATCGATACAATCAAACTCCTCTGTCAAAGGCACCACTCTCGCATGGACTTGGTCACGATACACACGGCCTTCGAGTGTTTCACACAACAGTGTCCCCCCCCCCCCCCCTCCCCCCCAAAAAAAAACACTCGAGTACTCACTATGTTTACAGTATATACAGTAATACCAGAAAAACAACAGTTCACACACGAAGCGCGACCGCCATTCGTGTACGAGAGCTCACTCCTTCCCTATGCCGTGGGACATGTTGTAAATCCCGCGCCCCTGCACCAAACAACGAGACGTCGGTCGATCAGCACAGAACTTATCCTATAGTGTTTTTTTCTGACATGAAAACAGCATCAAACCGGTTTATCAACCGAACAGCATCTGGCGGCTAGTGCTGCGCGCTGTACTTACAACGAGGTACATGCTGGAGACTGCGAGGGCGAGCGGGATGGCGACGGAGGTGATCACGTCGTAGCGGCCCTTGAGGTACGTCGGCTTGTGGACGCTCTGGAAGTACCTCTGCTTCTCCAGGATCTTCTCCCGCGGCCGGAACGGCGGTTCCGGCTCCGACGACGTCGTCGGCGCCAGCGGCGACATTCGCTCTCGAGTTGTACACAGGCTTCGCACCCGAGATCACTGACCAGAGTTATGATCTGTCGAAGCAAGTAGTACTAGTCAGGAAGCAAGGTAAGCACCAAAGCGAAGGATGTGGATAAAAGCTGGACCGCTGCACGGGAGCATCTCTATCTTTAATAGGGGGCCGAGTCCTCGACCAGAAACCCCCAGAAACGGCTCAAGAAAAAGCAAAGATACGGTGCACAACGATTTGACGTCCAAAATGGTCCGGAATGTTCCGCGGTTCGCTGGAACCAGGGTCTAGGGGTAGGGACACAAGTACACAACACAGCTGACAGGACCCCTGCTTCACGAAACGCTCCGGCCTCCTGCCGAACTCTTCTGCTCGTGTTTCCGTTTGAACTGGACCTGACAAAGTTGGCACTGACCGGGCCCATACCATTCTCGAATTAGGCCCATCTTGGAAGGCCAGGTAATAATTGCTTTCGATCCCGGACCGCGCGTGCAACGCAAGAGCGCGTGCTCGTCGTCTCCGTGGCGGGTTAGCCTACGGCTGGTGTGCGCCCAGCAACCCGTCCTCGGACTTCTGGCGCCCGAACGTTTGATCCGAGCGTGAGCGTCCGCATAGTGCCCACACAAAAAAGTGAACGAGGACCTAGCGTGTCGGGTTCGCGAAGAAGCACATCAGCAATGGGTATGCGCCGCCCTGATCGTCGTCTACGCCGCCCCGGACGTCGTCCGCTTCCTACGTGTTCCCTATGTGCAATATCCGATCTACTTTTGAAACATACAGATGCAACAGTTGCAATATATAAAAGAAGACAGATGAAACACTCACGAAAACGTCTGAAAAACATTTGAAAACCGTGCAATATATACTAAAACACTTGCAAACATATGTATGAAATACCTCAAAATACTTGAAACATATGCCTGCAACATGTATGTATATGCAACATCCAGATTTACTTTTGCAACATCCAGACAAAATACTTGCAACATTCGTCTGAACAGATGAAACATACAGTTGAAACATACGTGTATAGACATGTATAACATCTCAATCTACTTTTGCCACATCGATATACAACACTTGCAACATACACATGTAAAATACTTAATACGTACTAGTGCAACATGCGCTTTCAACGTAGCATTTACTTGTTGCTTGGACGAATAGAAGCTCGTTGATACGGAGCTCGACGTTGCGGAGTGGCATAAAGGTTGCGGGTGTGAAGCTCGTTGGTGGCACGAATCTTGGCAGGGATGGAGGCAGACACATGGAGCGCGGCCACGACGGGAAACACGGGTCCGAGCTAAGTTAGCGAGCGCCTAGCGCGGCGTGGGCGAGTGGGTGTGGCGCGAGTGGGAACGGCATGGGTGAGGGCGGAGTCCGTTCCACGAGCAGAGTCAGCGGGCAATGCGGCTGCGGACGAAGACGGCGTGGACGAGTGCGGGTCCGTCCGACGGCCGGCCGGCCTGTAAGGAGCGTTTGCGTTGCAATATTTAGGTAGCGTTGGTTTTGGGCTGAGGAGCACACCCTTCAAAGTAGTCCCACTTCACTGTGTTTCATAGAAGAGTTCGCCACCTCGACATCTTCTTGTGCCAGTCTACGTCGTGCTGGTGCTTGTGCTCGCATGCGTGGCACTCAGGGGATTGCTGGTTTGATGTGTGGTCGTGCAAATCAGCAAATGCGTGGCCTTAGCAGGCAACGACACATGGCGTGGTGCGCGCATGGATGCAGCAACATGCTGAGGCCATGACTAGGGCCTGTTTGCTTCCCTGACTTGGTATCACGCGTTCGTGTTTGAGCCAACGTGGCTCGGAGGTCGCGTTTTGCCAACCGCGGGGTGTAGTTATTTTTCTCGCGTTCTACGCCGTGGGCAATTTCCGGTCGCGCATTGGTCGCGCGGCGTTCGGCGGGATTATCTCGCTCAACCGAGATGCGAACGCGGGAGAACTCGGAAACAAACACGCTCTAGGCCCCGCGAGTTGCAGCGCGACCTGTGTCATAAAAATGCCAACGTTGCAAAGTAATTAATGGTAAAGAAACAATGCATTAGGAGTGCTCTAATAAGCCAACGTTGTACCACGCTAATTAGGGGTCATTTGGCATTCGCTCATCAGTGCTTCGGCCCGGCCCCAAATTCACTATAGCGAGCCCTGTTGTATGGAGCCACTGTTCTATCTCTTCCTCAAATCAACGTGGAGCTAAGAGAAGCCGCCGGAACCGCAAAAGTCCTTCCAAACAGGTTCTTAGTCCATCCGCACGCAGGTGGCAGGCCCTGAAAGGTCGCGCGCTCTGCCATGATCACGAGCTACAGCTATCACGCGATAGCTTGTGTGCGTGCTTAAAAGAAACAAAAAAAAAAAGCTTCTTCCTTAACACAGAAACTGAACGCTAAGCAATTTTCAGTTTTTCTTCCTTGCACCAAGCTACACACATCGATGTTCGCCTAAGCAATCGTCTACTCCCTCCGTCGCAGAAAAAAGTCATTGCGGGGTACATTCAGGTCAATCTTTCTCAATTTTAACTAGATTTATAGAAATACATGCAAAATTTATATCTCTAAATAAATTATTATGAAAATATTCAATAATCTATCTAATGATACTAATTATGTGTTATAAATATTAATATTATTTTTATATATAATTAGTCAAAGTTAAAAAAGGTGCTTTCTCGGAAAGTGAGAACAACTTCTATTTTGAGACAGAGAGAGTAGTTTGTCTGTGCCTTTTAAATGCTATACAGTGATCTGTTGTCTCTTTTTAATTGGTTATTTAACCCGTTTAAACAACCGTTTTGTCGGTTTAAGTGTATGCTTACACTGAATAATAGCTAAACGGTAAGCGACCAACTATTTATCGTTTATCATTTTGGCTGATCCATTCTCCCCTTGTTTCAGCTTATTTCACCTTATTCTCTCTCATAGAACACTATTGAATCATCCGAAAACGTATCAGCCGAATAGGCCCATAGGATTAGCATACACTAGAGGATCGGAGAGATACACATGATGCATGCTTTATTGAACCCTCCACTCTCAAGATCAACACAGACGCACACTACGCCAGATTCGCACAGTAGGAACGGGAGCGTTTTTACTGTAGGGGCGGCTGGGGTTGGGGGCGCCCCTACAGTGGGCGTCCTCGGGCCCTAGCAGCCTAGCCGCCCCTACAGATGGCACTGTAGGGGCGGCTGGTAACCTGAGCCGCCCCTACAGTTGGGGCTGATCTGTAGGGGCGGCCCAATCACTAGCCGCCTCTACTGTACCCAACTGTAGGGGTGGCTGAATCACCAGCCGCCCCTACGGATGGCGTACGAATAAATAGCAGCCAAAATTTAAAAGGTTCAAATTTAGTTAAATAACAATATGACCAAAATAAAAGTTGTAGATTTTGATGAGTTGAACAACTTTTGTATTCATCACTTTTACATCTGTAATCATTTAGAGTTTGAAAATTTGGTTTAAACTTGTCAAATTTCAAACTTCAAATTTAAAATGTGTAAAACATTGTCACATCCAAGTTTGATCAAACTTAAATGCTGAAGCATGATTTTAGAAATTTTTAAGAAAAAAACCCATCACATTTGGAGTTAGTATGAGTGAGAAAAACTAGTTACAAAGTTTACCCAAAGATTAAAAAGAGAAATCACACTGTTATAGATGATCCTTACATGATCATAGTGAACAGTGTGATTTTCTTTTTTTAATCTGTGGATCAACTTTGTAACTAGTTTTTCTTCCTCATACTAATTCCAAATCTGATGGTTTTTCCCCTAAAAATTTCTAAAATCATTCTCAATCAATTTATTTTGTTGGTTTTGTCAATATATGAATATGAAAAGTTTGAGCAATTTAAATTTTGAATTTCAAAAAAATGCAACTTCAGACAAGATTTTGGTACCCCAAATGATTTCAGCTGAAAAAGTGATAAATACCATAGTTCAATAACTTATCAAGATCTACAACTTTTGTATTGGTCATTTCTTCATATGACAAAGTGGTACTGACATTGTTCACAAATGTGACACATCTCTCATATGGTTTTATAAACTATATAAGACATGTGTAAGATTAGTAAATAATATGTGCTAAGAATTTATCAAATAAAGAAATGATCAAAATAAAAGTTGCAGATATTCATGAGTTGAACAACTTTGGTATTCATCACTTTTTATGCTGAAATCAATTTGGGTCTCAAATTTTGGTTCGAACTTGTCGTTTTTTAAAATTTTAAATTTAAAAGGTTTAAATTTTGTCAAATGACAAGATGACTAAAATAAAAGTTATAGATATTAATGAGTTGAACAACTTTGGTATTCATCACTTTTTATGTTGAAATCATTTTGGGTCTCAAATTTTGGTTCGAATTTGTTGGTGTTTTGGACCGGGGATCCTCAACCAACTAGTAAATTTGTACTGCATGTTCCTGATCCTGGTTGGTGATACAAAGAGACACAAAGTTTATACTAGTTCGGGCAATTGGTGCCCTACATCCAGTTTGAGAGATCGATCTTGTATTCCTTGCACCGAAGTGCTTATAGTAGGGGGTTACAAGCTGGGTGAGAGAGAGAGAGCTAGTCCCAGGTCTCGGTGTGGAGTGATGCAGACTGCTTGAGGCGTTGCTCTCAGACAGTAGGGAAGTGTGCGTGTTACAGAGTGTTGCTTTTGGTGGGTGCTTGTGTCCCCCTAGAAATGGCCCAAGTCCTTTCCTTTTATAGTTGAAGGGAGGACAAGGGTAGTACGTGTGCTAACTATACGATGTCGTGTGAACGGAGGCGGCGTGTCCGAGCCCTGTAGCCTGTTCCTGTAGCGGCGTGGTCGTCGAAGTGGTCTGTCCTTGAAGTACTGGAGCGACGTGCTGGTCACATCCGATCCTGTGCGTCATAGGAGCTCCAGGGCTACCTCAAAGCGGGCGCGGCGGTTGACATGCGGGTCGCTGTAGATTGTTGGCGCGCGAAGCCGAGGCTCGGTTGGTGCCGAGGCCGAACCGTGGGGGGGCCTCGGTAGACGTGAATCTCGAGATAGCCGAGACCCTGACGTAGAGTGCCGAGGCCCGGAGGGAGCGGTCGTTCTGGTACGCTGGTTCGGAGGTGACGATGACCTGGGCCAGACTTCTCATGCCGCGTTGTCGTCGGGGCGGGGATTGCGGGGCATAGTGTAGTGCAGGCGTTGATCGTGGGCACAGCGCCAGAACACAGTGGCCGGTAATCCCCGCCGCACCCTGTCTTAGCCGGTATGGCGTTGATGCGACTTCTCGTCCCGTCGGCCACTCCGTGGTGTTGAGCCGTCGTTCGGCTGAGATTGCGGGAGTGGTTGACTTATTAATAGGACGTGACATGCTGTCGGGAAGACTGGTCGAGGCGGGAGCGACGGGTTATTGACAAGCCAATCTCGAGCGATATGGAGAATAGCTGTCTCATTCGAGGCTGGACGCACGGGGCCTTGGGTGAGACGGAGATTGGGCTCCTTGCCGAGGCCTCCCGCGAGAGGACTCGCGTGAGGCAGAGATTTCGTCAAAGCGTCGAGACCTCCCGTGCGAGGCCTAAGGCGAGGCGGAGAGCCGTGGGCTCGGACGGGGCCGGTGATGAACCCATGGCTTATCTTCTGGCTTCGCTGTTGATAGGATTTAAGTGACTCTTTTGGTGTACGCTCGGGGTACCCCGTTTTATGGTACCCGACAGAATTTGTCATTTTTGAAAATTTCAAATTTGAAAGGTTCAAATTTAGTCAAATGATAATATGACCAAAATAAAAGTTGTAGATCTTGATGAGTTGAACAACTTTTGTATTCATCACTTTTATATCTGAAATCATTTAGGGTTTGAAAATTTGGTTTTAACTTGTCAAATTTCAAATTTCAAATTTTAAAATGTGAAACCATTGTCACATCCAAGTTTGATCAAACGTAAATGCTGAAGCATGATTTTAGAAATTTTTAGAAAAAAACCCATCACATTTGGAGTTAGTATGAGGGAGAAAAACTAGTTACAGTGCTTACCCATAGATTAAAAAGAGAAATCACACGGTTCTAGATGATCCTTACATGATCATAGTGAACAGTGTGATTTCTTTTTTTAATCTATGGGTCAACTTTGTAACTAGTTTTTCTTCCTCATACTAACTCCAAATCTGATGATTTTTTTCGGTAAATTTTCTAAAATCATTCTCTATCAATTTATTTTGTTGGTTTTGTCAATATATACATATGAAAAGTTTGAGCAATTTAAATTTTGAATTTCAAAAAAATGCAACTTCAGACAAGATTTTGGTACCCCAAATGATTTCAGCTGAAAAAGTGATAAATACCATAGTTCAATAACTTATCAAGATCTACAACTTTTGTATTGGTCATTTCTTCATATGACAAAGTGGTACTGACATTGTTCACAAATGTGACACATCTCTCATATGGTTTTATAAACTATATAAGACATGTGTAAGATTAGTAAATAATATGTGCGAAGAATTTATCAAATAAAGAAATGACCAAAATAAAAGTTGCAGATATTCATGAGTTGAACAACTTTGGTATTCATCACTTTTTATGTTGAAATCAATTTGGGTCTCAAATTTTGGTTCGAAATTGTCGTTTTTCAAAATTTTAAATTTAAAAGGTTCAAATTTTGTCAAATGACAAGATGACTAAAATAAAAGTTATAGATATTAATGAGTTGAACAACTTTGGTATTCATCACTTTTTTGTTGAAATCATTTTGGGTCTCAAATTTTGGTTCGAATTTGTTGGTGTTTTGGACCGGGGGATCCTCAACCAACTAGTAAATTTGTACTGCATGTTCCTGATCCCGGTTGGTGATACAAAGAGACACAAAGTTTATACTGGTTCGGGCAATTGGTGCCCTACATCCAGTTTGAGAGATCGATCTTGTATTCCTTGCACCGAAGTGCTTGTAGTAGGGGGTTACAAGCTAGGTGAGAGAGAGAGCTAGTCCCAGGTCTCGGCGTGGAGTGATGCAGACTGCTTGAGGCGTTGCTCTCAGGCAGTAGGGAAGTGTGCGTGTTACAGAGTGTTGCTTTTGGTGGGTGCTTGTGTCCCCCTAGAAATGGCCCAAGTCCTTTCCTTTTATAGTTGAAGGGAAGACAAGGGTAGTACGTGTGCTAACTATACGATGTCGTGCGAACGGAGGCGGCGTGTCCGAGTCCTGTAGCCTGTTCCTGTAGCGGCGTGGTCGTCGAAGTGGTCTGTCCTTGAAGTGCTGGAGCGACGTGCTGGTCACATCTGATCCTGTGTGCCATAGGAGCTCCAGGGCTACCTCGAAGCGGGCGCGGCGGTCGACATGCGGGTCGCTGTAGATTGTTGGTGCGCGAAGCTGAGGCTCGGTTGGTGCCGAGGCCGAACCGTGGGGGGGGGGGCTCGGCAGACATGAATCTTGAGATAGCCGAGACCCTAGCGTAGAGTGCCGAGGCTCGGAGGGAGCGGTCGTTCTGGTACGCTGGTTCGGAGGTGACGATGACCCGGGCCAGACTTCTCATGCCGCGTTGTCATCGGGGCGGGGATTGCGGGGCATAGTGTAGTGCAGGCGCTGATCGTGGGCACAGCGCCAGAACACAGTGGCCGGTAATCCCCGCTGCACCCTGTCTTAGCCGGTATGGCGTTGATGCGACTTCTCGTCCCGTCGGCCACTCCGTGGTGTTGAGCCGTCGTTCGGCTGAGATTGCAGGAGTGGTTGACTTATTAATAGGACGTGACATGCTGTCGGGAAGACTGGTCGAGACGGGAGCGATGGGTTATTGACAAGCCAGTCTCGAGCGATATGGAGAATAGCTGTCTCATTCAAGGCTGGACGCACGGGGCCTTGGGTGAGACGGAGATTGGGCTCCTTGCCGAGGCCTCCCGCGAGAGGCCTCGCGCGAGGCAGAGATTTCGTCAAAGCGTCGAGACCTCCCGTGCGAGGCCTAAGGCGAGGCGGAGAGCCGTGGGCTCAGACGGGGCCGGTGATGAACCCATGGCTTATCTTCTGGCTTCGCTGTTGATAGGATTTAAGTGACTCTTTTGGTGTACGCTCGGGGTACCCTGTTTTATGGTACCCGACAGAATTTGTCATTTTTTAAAATTTCAAATTTGAAAGGTTCAAATTTAGTCAAATGATAATATGACCAAAATAAAAGTTGTAGATCTTGATGAGTTGAACAACTTTTGTATTCATCACTTTTATATCTGAAATCATTTAGGGTTTGAAAATTTGGTTTTAACTTGTCAAATTTCAAATTTCAAATTTTAAAATGTGAAACCATTGTCACATCCAAGTTTGATCAAACGTAAATGCTGAAGCATGATTTTAGAAATTTTTAGAAAAAAACCCATCACATTTGGAGTTAGTATGAGGGAGAAAAACTAGTTACAGTGCTTACCCATAGATTAAAAAGAGAAATCACACGATTCTAGATGATCCTTACATGATCATAGTGAACAGTGTGATTTCTTTTTTTAATCTGTGGGTCAACTTTGTAACTAGTTTTTCTTCCTCATACTAACTCCAAATCTGATGATTTTTTTCGGTAAATTTTCTAAAATCATTCTCTATCAATTTATTTTGTTGGTTTTGTCAATATATACATATGAAAAGTTTGAGCAATTTAAATTTTGAATTTCAAAAAAATGCAACTTCAGACAAGATTTTGGTACCCCAAATGATTTCAGCTGAAAAAGTGATAAATACCATAGTTCAATAACTTATCAAGATCTACAACTTTTGTATTGGTCATTTCTTCATATGACAAAGTGGTACTGACATTGTTCACAAATGTGACACATCTCTCATATGGTTTTATAAACTATATAACACATGTGTAAGATTAGTAAATAATATGTGCGAAGAATTTATCAAATAAAGAAATAACCAAAATAAAAGTTGCAGATATTCATGAGTTGAACAACTTTGGTATTCATCACTTTTTATGTTGAAATCAATTTGGGTCTCAAATTGTGGTTCGAAATTGTCGTTTTTCAAAATTTTAAATTTAAAAGGTTCAAATTTTGTCAAATGACAAGATGACTAAAATAAAAGTTATAGATATTAATGAGTTGAACAACTTTGGTATTCATCACTTTTTTGTTGAAATCATTTTGGATCTCAAATTTTGGTTCGAATTTGTTGGTGTTTTGGACCGGGGGATCCTCAACCAACTAGTAAATTTGTACTGCATGTTCCTGATCCCGGTTGGTGATACAAAGAGACACAAAGTTTATACTGGTTCGGGCAATTGGTGCCCTACATCTAGTTTGAGAGATCGATCTTGTATTCCTTGCACCGAAGTGCTTGTAGTAGGGGGTTACAAGCTGGGTGAGAGAGAGAGCTAGTCCCAGGTCTCGGCGTGGAGTGATGCAGACTGCTTGAGGCGTTGCTCTCAGGTAGTAGGGAAGTGTGCGTGTTACAGAGTGTTGCTTTTGGTGGGTGCTTATGTCCCCCTAGAAATGGCCCAAGTCCTTTCCTTTTATAGTTGAAGGCAAGACAAGGGTAGTACGTGTGCTAACTATACGATGTCATGCGAACGGAGGCGGCGTGTTCGAGCCCTGTAGCCTGTTTCTGTAGCGGCGTGGTCGTCGAAGTGGTCTGTCCTTGAAGTGCTGGAGCGACGTGCTGGTCACATCCGATCCTGTGCGTCATAGGAGCTCCAGGGCTACCTCGAAGCAGGCGCGGCGGTCGACATGTGGGTCGCTGTAGATTGTTGGTGCGCGAAGCTGAGGCTCGGTTGGTGCCGAGGCCGAACCGTGGGGGGGGGCCTCGGCAGACATGAATCTCGAGATAGCCGAGACCCTAGCGTAGAGTGCCGAGGCTCGGAGGGAGCGGTCATTCTGGTACGCTGGTTCGGAGGTGACGATGACCCGGGCCAGACTTCTCATGCCGCGTTGTCGTCGGGGCGGGGATTGTGGGGCATAGTGTAGTGCAGGCGCTGATCGTGGGCACAGCGCCAGAACACAGTGGCCGGTAATCCCCGCTGCACCCTGTCTTAGCCGATATGGCGTTGATGCGACTTCTCGTCCCATCGGCCACTCCGTGGTGTTGAGCCGTCGTTCGGCTGAGATTGCGGGAGTGGTTGACTTATTAATAGGACGTGACATGCTGTCGGGAAGACTGGGCGAGACGGGAGCGACGGGTTATTGACAAGCCAGTCTCGAGCGATATGGAGAATAGCTGTCTCATTCGAGGCTGGACGCACGGGGCCTTGGGTGAGACGGAGATTGGGCTCCTTGCCGAGGCCTCCCGCGAGAGGCCTCGCGCGAGGCAGAGATTTCGTCAAAGCGTCGAGACCTCCCGTGCGAGGCCTAAGGCGAGGCGGAGAGCCGTGGGCTCGGACGGGGCCGGTGATGAACCTATGGCTTATCTTCTGGCTTCGCTGTTGATAGGATTTAAGTGACTCTTTTGGTGTACGCTCGGGGTACCCCGTTTTATGGTACCCGACAGAATTTGTCATTTTTTAAAATTTCAAATTTGAAAGGTTCAAATTTAGTCAAATGATAATATGACCAAAATAAAAGTTGTAGATCTTGATGAGTTGAACAACTTTTGTATTCATCACTTTTATATCTGAAATCATTTAGGGTTTGAAAATTTGGTTTTAACTTGTCAAATTTCAAATTTCAAATTTTAAAATGTGAAACCATTGTCACATCCAAGTTTGATCAAACGTAAATGCTGAAGCATGATTTTAGAAATTTTTAGAAAAAAACCCATCACATTTGGAGTTAGTATGAGGGAGAAAAACTAGTTACAGTGCTTACCCATAGATTAAAAAGAGAAATCACACGGTTCTAGATGATCCTTACATGATCATAGTGAACAGTGTGATTTCTTTTTTTAATCTGTGGGTCAACTTTGTAACTAGTTTTTCTTCCTCATACTAACTCCAAATCTGATGATTTTTTTCGGTAAAATTTTCTCAAATCATTCTCTATCAATTTATTTTGTTGGTTTTATCAATATATACATATGAAAAGTTTGAGCAATTTAAATTTTGAATTTCAAAAAAATGCAACTTCAGACAAGATTTTGGTACCCCAAATGATTTCAGCTGAAAAAGTGATAAATACCATAGTTCAATAACTTATCAAGATCTACAACTTTTGTATTGGTCATTTCTTCATATGACAAAGTGGTACTGACATTGTTCACAAATGTGACACATCTCTCATATGGTTTTATAAACTATATAAGACATGTGTAAGATTAGTAAATAATATGTGCGAAGAATTTATCAAATAAAGAAATGACCAAAATAAAAGTTGCAGATATTCATGAGTTGAACAACTTTGGTATTCATCACTTTTTATGTTGAAATCAATTTGGGTCTCAAATTTTGGTTCGAAATTGTCGTTTTTCAAAATTTTAAATTTAAAAGGTTCAAATTTTGTCAAATGACAAGATGACTAAAATAAAAGTTGTAGGTATTAATGAGTTGAACAACTTTGGTATTCATCACTTTTTATGTTGAAATCATTTTGGATCTCAAATTTTGGTTCGAACTTGTCATTTTTTAAAATTTCATATTTGAAAGGTTCAAATTTAGTCAAATGACAAGATGACCAAAATAAAAGTTGTAGATCTTGATGAGTTGAAAAACTTTGGTGTTTATCAAATTTTATTTTAGATCATTTGGTGTCTCAAAATTATTTTAGTAGTTTTGATTTTAATTTTTTAAAATTTTAATTTTTTTCCGTTTGTAAAGGTTCAATTTTGCAATTTTAAACTGTTGTAGTTGTTTTAGTTATTGTATATGTAAATATATCTATTAAAGATAATTATAGAATTTTGTACTGTATTATTTATTATTTATATGCGAATAATTCATTTTGATTTAGAATTTTGAAAAAAAAATCAACTGTGTAGGGACGCTCGCTCCAATCTCACCGTCCCCACGCGCAGCGTTCGGCAATCCTACGCCCGTGCGTTGCTCGTCTTGCACTCCTTTCGCCCCCACACCCACACCTACCTCTGCCTCTATGCCCGTCGCCCACACCACTGGTGTGCGCACTAGCCACGGCCACGCCCTAAATGGCCCGAGCGCTCAGATCCGGCCACCGCCCCTCCGCTCCCACTCTCTCTCCCCTCCACCGCCGTCGCCACCTCCCCTCTTCCTCCTCTACTGCCACCGCGCCTCCCCCTCCCCACAACCACGACGGCACCACAGAGGCCAGATGTGGTGAGGAGGCAGGCATGCGGAGGAGGCTCCTCCCCTTGTTGGATTTGGACCAGTGCCGGATGGCAAGGGGAAGCAGCCAAAGGTGATTTCGCCGCAACTTCAGCCGCCCCCACTCACCAACCCTAACCAGACGAGCAAGGCGGCCGCCACGTCCACGAAGGTCCAGAGCTTCTGTGTCGAGGAGGAGGATCGTCGGATCCTATCAGTCGATCCTGGAGCCGCACTAGTGCCTCTCTGCTTCCGCGCGCAAGGGTGGTCACTCTTCCCTTGACGAGATCTCAAGCCGATCCAAGCCGGTCAACCGCTAGACGAAGATGAACTCGACGAATGGTTCAGGTAACCACCCAGTCCATGCAATTTGATCAATCCGCACCATCTCCAGCCCATCTGAATGTGACCACTGATGTATTGATTACTGAATTCCCCTGCCACTAATCCCTACGTTTGCATTCAGTGGCTTCCGCATAGGCAAAGGCTCACGTTAGTTTTATCTGCTTTTATCTACAACTGTGTTGACTTTATTTTTTTACATAACAGTGATTAATGTTTTATGTCCATTGAATTTGGGGCCTTATACAAGTCTAGTAATGCCTGAATGTTCTAAACCTGCAAATCTATGATAGAGGTAGAGCTTACCAGTAGGCTGTTCTATAGGAGAGCACAGCTAGAAGATGAACTCCACTCATTCTGCAAGGTATGTTGCTTTGCTGCAAACAGTAACAGTACTTTTGAAATGTAGATTGTAACAGTAAATAGATAACTAAGATATGTTATGGGTAGGTGACCATTCCCACATCTTTTACTGATCACTTGTATAGACTTTCTGCATGGCTTGAGTTAAGAATATTCTTTTTCATGTGAACACATTCTCGAGATGTATAGCATCTGTTTTTTTACTGATCACTTATATGGACTTTCTGTTATGTGTAGGTAACTGTTCTCACCTGTTCTTTGTATTTCTTTTTGTTTAGCTGAGTAAGCACTAGTTCTCAAGTCAAAAATAAAACTACACACATTGTGGGGGTATTAACCCCTATACCCTTACGGCTAAACTTGAGCCGGCCCGGATCGATGGGTTCAGTCCACCCAAAAGACGACGTGCGGCCCAGCCAACCTGATCGGAGTCCTGCACAAGGAGTCAAGGCGATCAAGCAGGATCCTGGTCGGTTAGAATAGGAATCCTTATCCGGCCACATATGGCAATTGTAACTGACTAGGATTAGTTTCCAGATCTGTAACCCTGCCCCCCAGACTATATAAGGCGGGCAGGGGATCCCTCTAAAAAACATTTCTCATTGACATACAGCAATACAAATCAGACGCATGGCGTAGGTATTACGCCTTCTTGGCAGCCGAACCTGGATAAAACCTCATGTCTGTCTTGCGTCACCATCTTGTTTGTGGCTTGCGCATCTGTCTGCCGACAATCTACTACCTTGGGCATACCCCTAGGTAGACTGCCGACTATATTTCATCGACAGTGGCACGCCAGGTAGGGGGTGTGCGTACTGCTCTCCAAGCAAACAAGATGGTCATCATCTTCGCCTCCATGGCTATGCCGAACGGCCTCACGTTCACCGTCGGCCAGATCACCTGGACCACCGGCTCCGACGAATTCATCGCCATGACCATGGAGGAGGCGTGGATTTAGTCTACGCCGACCACTGCTTCACCTGCATCGGCTACGGCTCCGACCACGACAGGTATGGCTCCGATCACGATGGATCTGGCTTCGACCACAGTACATCTGGTTCCGACCACGCCTGCATCATCTTCGGCCACGCCGACAACTCGTCGTCCGCTTCCCCACTACAAAGGGAAGCAGATCGACAACACTGACCTACTCGACTCCATCGATCAGGTCGGCACCAAACTCGCTGAAACCCTAGCTCTGGTAAGTACGATTCAAAGTCAACCTAACGAGCAGGTAACCGCCCCCCACAACAAATCTACCCGACCAGCTCGGATCAGTCGTCCTGCACGACTTGGTACAGATCTCGTGGTCATATCTACTCCTGAAGGGTGCTCCGCTTGTCGCCGGCCAGCCTCCGCGATGGGTCTCCGGCTCTCTGAGTACGAAGCCTCGATGGAAAACCACCAGGTCCAGCCCTACGGCCCGCGAAACGCTGCCTCCAGCTACGCGTATAACCTACAACGTCGTTTGGATCTGTGTTTTATGCACCGACCTCGGCCGAAGCCACGCAACTTCGTCAACATGATCCGGACTGAAGATTATCAAGAAGGATCCATCCACACAGTCCAAGAGGGCGACTCCAGCTCCTCGTCTAGCATCGCATCTAATGCATCTGTCCACACCGAGCTTCAGCATCACGAAGACGATAGCGCCAAGTACGATCTGGATCTGCCAGACCACGCCCTTGGGTTTTTACAATTCCCGTCTTTCCCGCCAAGATGAGGGGATTTGATCCATGTTGTCAGCAATGACGAACCGCCAGCGGTTGGCGAAACAGAACAAGAAAGGACTACGCGCGAAGCACGCAATATTGACCGGTTTAATCGCCGACAAATCGAAGCCGAAGCAGTCCAGGAGGCACGACGCATAAGGGTCCAGCCACGCGACCTCAACGATGCTTTCGACAGGGTGGGGGACAAGCAGGTCTTCAGGACTCCAAGTGCCAACATAGCCGTCGCCATGGCGACAATGCAACGGCTATCCAACACCCCAGAAACCCAAGCGGTTCGCGATGAAATACAAGCCTATCTGACGGCTGCCATGGCCCAGACCGCAGAGATTGTAAATCAAGTCCGGGCTCCATCCGTCTCAGTCAAGTCAAGCCACAGCCGCTAGCTCCCAAGTCGCTCACAGCCACTCAACCCACGTGGCTCGCGCAACAACGACCCATCAGACAACCGTCAAGGCAGAAACGGTGGCCACGATGGTGGTCAGGATGACAACCGCCGTCGGGAGGACAACCGTCATGATGTTCGGGACGATAATCGCCAAGACAACCGCGATAATCGCCATGATAACCGCGGTCGCAGGGCTAATCCAGATGGCAATCGAGATTGCCGCGATGGCAATAACGATCTCTGCCATTACCTCAGTGGACGCGATCTGCGCGCTCGCATCAACCAGAGAGCTGACGAACGAGCATCCTACGAAAGCTATCACCGTATGGAGTATGACACTACCCATGGTCCGCCGGGTTTGAAGCAGTTTACTCCACACCTTCACCAAGTCATATGGCCCAAGAATTTCAAGCTCGAGAAACTTCAGAAGTACGACGGCAAGGAAAACCCCGAATTATGGGTCATGCTCTACGAAACCGCATGCAGATCAGCCATGGCTGACGAGCACGTCATGTCTAACTACTTCCCAGTCGCTGTTGGCCATGCAGGTCACTGATGGCTGGTTAGCTTGCCGGTGAACTACTTTGATTCTTGGCAGGAGCTTAAGCAAGCCTTCATCGACAATTTCATCGCTACTTATGAACAACCGGGCAACAAGTACGATCTGCAACGGATCCGAGATCGGAAAGATGAGCCACTGCGCGAGTACGTCCGACGTTTCTCAGAGATGCGCATCAAGGTCCCATCAATCTCCGACAATGAGGCAATCAAGGCTTTCATCACTGGCCTTCGCTTCCACGACGCCCTAAGAGACAAGCTCCTCCGGAAGAGACCTGAATCGGTCACAGCACTCCTATCCACCGCTAAGAAATATGCGGACGCCGACAACGCTAAGAAGATAATTATTGAAGCAGCAGCAAGGGTTCCATGCTCCGACCACCCCCCACACCGCGACGACTACCGCGGCAATCGTGGTCGGAACGACAATTTTGACCGCCGCAACCAGCGCAACAACTCCCGCGACCACCACGACCAACATAATCAGCGGCGTAACTGCCGTGACGATTACAGGAGCAAGCGTGCTCGGGAAGACGACGGCGAGGTCAATACCATTAAAAAGGGTGGCAGACATCGTAATTACGAAGATGACTACGCCAAAGCATTGAAGGGGCCCTACCAGCTCCATCCTAAGTCAAACCATACCATGGAGAATTGCCACGTTCTCAAGTCTATCTATACGCGTCAACAGGCTCCGGATACATCCGACAAGCCTAATGATGCAGGGGAACAACACAACGAGGATAACGACGACGACGATGCAGACCCTCGTCATAAGTACGTCAAGCCAACCGATTGCGTGCACACCATCATCGGAGGCAAAGTGTCCATCAAGACCAAGCGGGAACGCAAGCTGCTTGCCCGTGCTTGCTTGAACGTGGCCAACGCCGACAACCTCCTCACCGATCCGTGGCTCCCTCCGTGGTCTCACCACGAAATCTCTTTCAGCAGAAAGGACCAATGGGCTGCAATACCTGAGCCAAGACGTTTTCCCCTGGTCCTCAATCCTTGTATCAACAAGGTCCAGTTCGACAGAGTACTGATCGATGGCGGCAGCTCCATCGATATACTGTTCAAGAACAGTCTGCCCACCCTAAAGATAGTTAGGCGGATCTTAAGCCATACAAAGCATAGTTCTGGGGTGTTCTCCTCGGACAGAGCTCTACACCTCTCGGGCAGATCACGCTACCTGTGCAGTTTGGGACCCCGGACCACTTTCGCACTGACTACGTCAACTTTGTGGTCGCTGACTTCGATGGCACCTACCATGCTATTCTTGGTCGACCGTCGCTCACCAAGTTCATGGCCATACCTCATTATAGGTATCTGGTGCTCAAGATGCCTACCGATAAAGGAGTCCTAACCCTCTGAGGTAACGTGTACGCCGCTTACACCTGCGAAGACGACAGTTTCAAAATAGCAGAGGCCCACGACCTCTCTATTCGTATGGCCGAGACCATGCTCGACACTAAGAAGACCTCAGCGGACCACCTGGAGATCCCAGAGCTCAAGGCTCCATGCAAGAACATCAAGTCAAAGGAGCACAAGGTGATCCAGCTGGTCGACGACAATTCCAGCAAAACGGCCCTTATCAGGGCCAACCTGGATCCCAAATAGGACGACGCACTCGTCGAGTTCTTGAGGAACAACGTGGATGTGTTCGCATGGAAACCTGTCGACATGCCCGGTGTACCTCGAAACTTGATCGAGCACTCCTTGAATGTCAACAGCTAGGCCAAACCTATCAAGCAGAAGCTACGACGGTTCGCTCACGACAAAAAGGAGGCGATTAGGGTAGAAGTTACATGGCTTTTGGCAGCCGGATTTATCAAAGAAGTGTATCATCCAGAGTGGTTAGCCAACCCAGTTCTTGTATGCAAAAAGAATAATGAATGGAGAATGTGCGTTGATTACACTGATCTCAACAAACACTGCCCTAAGGACCCCTTCGGCTTACCTCGCATAGACGAGGTCGTAGATTCAACCGCCAGTTGCGAGCTCCTTTCCTTTCTCGATTGCTACTCTGGTTATCACCAGATCGCTCTAAAAAAGGACGATCAGATCAAGACGTCTTTCATCACGCCTTTCGATGCCTACTGCTACATGACTATGTCGTTTGGGCTCAAGAACGTCGGGGCTACATACCAATGCGCCATTCAGGTCTGCCTCACAGACGAGATAAAAGACGACCTTGTAGAGGCCTATGTGGATGATGTAGTTGTCAAAACCAAGGAAGCACATACCCTTGTTGACAACCTAAAATGCACCTTCGCAACCCTCAATACATTCCAATGGAAGTTAAACCCAAAGAAGTGCATCTTTAGTGTTCCTTCTGGTATATTGCTAGGCAACATCGTCAGTTACGACGGCATACACCCTAATCTGGAGAAAGTCAAAACTGTCTTAGACATGAAGCCCCCCAAAAAGGTGAAGGATGTCCAGAAGCTTACCGGATGCATGGCTGCTCTCAGCCGTTTCATATCAAGATTAGGAGAAAAAGGACTATCGTTTTTCAAACTGCTCAAAGCATTCGAGAAGTTTGAGTGGTCGGAGGAGGCAGACGCTGCCTTCACGTAGCTAAAACAATACCTTACATCACCTCCGATCCTCACTGCTCACAGAGAAGATGAAACTCTCCTACTTCACATTGCGGCAACCAATCGGGTGGTCTCCACTACCATGGTGGTCGAGCGCGATGAGCCGGGCCACGCCTATAAGGTACAGCGGCCAATTTATTTCATCAGTGAAGTACTCAACGAATCCAAGACCAGGTACCCATAGATTCAGAAACTGCTCTATGCCATACTGATAACATCCCGAAAGTTGAGACATTACTTCGACGGATATCGTGTGGTGGTCATGACCGAGTACCCTTTGGGGACATCATTCGCAATAAGGATGCGAACGGGTGCATCGTCAAATGGGCAATGGAGCTATGCCCCTTCTCCTTGGAATTTGCAAGCCGTACTACAATCAAGTCTCAGGCACTCGTCGATTTCATCGTCGAGTGGACATACTTAAGCACGCCTGCCTCTCCGGGATCCGACGAATATTGGACGATGTACTTCGACGCCTCTCTCAACATTGATGGTGCGGGAGCGGGGGTTCTTTTCGTGTCACCATCCAAGGAGCAGCTCCGTTACGTCCTCAGGATTTATTTCCTGGCATCTAATAACGCCGCCGAATATGAAGCATGCCTGCATGGTTTACGCATTGCGGTTGAGCTTGGTGTTAAACGTCTCTATGTCTACGGAGACTTGGCTCTGGTCATCAACCAACTCAACAAGGACTGGGACACAACCAGCAAGAAGATGGACGCATACTGCAAATTGATCAGAAAGCTAGAAGGCAGGTTCTATGGCATCGAGTACATACACGTGGTTCGGGACAAGAATCAAGCAGCGGATGCACTGTCAAAGTTAGGATCATCCTGAGCCAAAATCCCACATGGCGTATTCATCCAAGACCTGCTCACGCCTTCCATCGAAGAGGAAGTTTCCACGGCAGGCAAGCCTCTAGACTAGCAATTGGTGGCTATGGTTCCGGCGTCGAGCACCATCGGGCCGCCTCTGACCACTCATGAGCCCGACTGGACAATACCTTTCATCAAGTACTTAACAGATGGCAGCGGTTATACTGATCGGACAGAAAACGAGCGCCTGATGCGTCATAGTAAGCAGTATCTGCTTATCGATGGCAAGTTATGGTGCAAAAACGCAAAGGAGGAAATCTCGATGAAGTGTATAACCTAGGAGGAAGGTGAATATCTCCTAGACCAAATCCACTCTAGCTCCTACGGCAACCACGCGGCCTCAAGAACACTGGTCGGTAAGGCTTTCTGAGCAGGGTTCTATTGGCCGTCAGTAGTAGCCGACGCAGAGAAGCTAGTCCGCCACTGTGAGGGTTGTCAGTTCTTCGCCAAGAGAATCCACGTACCAGCACATGAGATCCAGATGATACCAACCTCTTGGCCCTTCGCATGCTGGGGACTGGATATGATCGGGCCTTTCAAATTGGCTCTTGGGAAATTTACATGCGTCTTTGTACTGATTGACAAATTTTCTAAGTGGATAGAATACATGCCTTTGGTACAGGCATCCTCAGAGAAGGCTGTCACATTCCTCGACCAGGTCATCCACCGTTTCGGCGTACCCAACAGCATCATCACCGATCTGGGTACTCAGTTCACCGGGAACGCTTTTTGGGACTTCTGCGATGAAAGAAGCATAGTAGTAAAATACGTCTCGGTGGCACACCCTAGAGCTAATGGACAAGTCGAGCGGGCAAATGGCATGATCTTGGATGCATTGAAGAAGAGGATGTACAGAAAAAATGACAAAGCTCCTGGAAGATGGCTCAAAGAGTTACCAGCCGTGGTCTGGGGCCTCAGAACTCAGCCCAGTTGTAACACCGGCGTCTCACCGTACTTTATGGTTTACGGCACTAAGGTAGTCCTTCCAGCAGATATAGCTTTCAAATCAGCATGGGTAGAGAACTTCGATGAAGGAAGGGTCAATGAAGTACGGGAACTAGAAGTGAACAGCGCAGAAGAGAAATGGCTCGATTCTTGTGTACATATGACCAAATACCTTGCTGTTTTGCGTAGGTATTACAACAAGAACGTTAAAGAGCGGTTCTTCGTGGTCGGGGACCTGGTCCTGAAGTGGAAGACGAACCAGGCTGGCGTCCATAAACTCACAACCCCATGGGAGGGTCCTTTCATGATCAAGGAGGTCACACGACTAACGTCTTATAGGTTATCTCACCTGGACGGTACTGACGTACCAAACTCATGGCACATCGACAAGCTTAGACGTTTCTATGCTTAACTACTGAGATATGTACACCTCTTGTACTTTTGATTTACTTCAATAAAGCAATTATGATTTCTCCGACCACTCTAATGTGTCACTTCGAATTTTATGGTTATTCTAACTTAGCCAGTAAAAGCCGACCACCACTCCTTCTACGATTTTTGGAGCAGGCCCTATCTCTGGTTCCTCCCAACACGTGCATGGGATCCGCTCTCTATGTTACGGGTGATCGGCAGGTCCCCCTTGGTTTGACTTGTCCGCGTCTACGTGTGCATAGGTCACCGTACCTCACACTCCGACCACATGGCAAACTAGGGCCGCACAAACTTTTCGGGATGATGTGTCGAGCAAAATGGTACAACTAAACAGAACGTTAACATGTTCTCACTTAGTTACACTAAGATAAAGTTTCAAGCTTAAATACGTTTTATACAAAGCAAACAAGCTTATAATGATATACAATTACGTTATTACAAGCTTGCCTGAAGAGGCTCAAGTTTACAATAACACAACTATGTCCTCCTTCTACAGCTCTAAGCCTATTACATTGGCTGGTCGGGGCGCGTGGCACTTACTGTTCGCCGCTTCTGATATCCTACTCGAGTCTCAGGGACTCTTGTGCTAGTCGAGCTGAAGGGGATGGCCCCGCCGGTGCCTGGCTGGTCGAGACCGCAGGCTTCGTTGGTTGGCTTGCAACTGATGGCGTTTCCAGCTGACTTGTCGATGGCATACCCTGTACAGGTGCTGTCCCACCTCCACACAGGTTAATGTCGCCAATTATCTTTAACGACAAGTCCAGCTAGGCCGTTCGAAGCTCCTCCGCCTTGTCTGGGTCTACCTCCTTTGGGTACCTAGCCTCCAGGCGCTTGAGATCGATCAGGGGGTAGTGGGCACGCACCATGCTTAGTACATGGGCACCCGTGTACTCACCCGCCTCCTTCACGAACTCTTGGAATCATCCCCACGCTTGTCTGCATCTCTCGACCAGTCCGAGCTGGGGCGTCCTTGGCTCTTCCTCTGTGAGCGCCGGGTCGATAAGGTCGAGGACGGGCACAATGCCAGTTGCCACTTCTTGGCACCGGTTCTTCCACGTGTCCCGCTCCTCGGTGGCCTCGAGGCATCGTGCTTTCCAGCCGTCATGCTCTTTGATCGCGGCCTCTAGGTGCCTCTTGGCATTGACTTTTAAAACTGAACACCGTACAAGACATCAAATGTAATGACATGACAAGACAAGGTGGGCAACAGAATGAGAAAGGTGGTCTGGAATACTTACTTTTCAGTTCCTCCTTTATTTTGGTGGTGTGGTCCTGGAGTTGAGACTGGTTGCGTGCCAGTTTCTCATTGTCCTCCTTCAGACGACCACACTCTGTGGTCACGCGGCTATTCCCCTCTTGGAGGCGGGTTACTTCAGCTTCTAAGCCTGCATTACAGCTGTCACTACCAACAACGCAACAATACGTGTTACACACCTGCTGTGATAAAGTGACAACTTACTTATTTTTTCTTGCTCTTTGTTATTAAGCTGGCCAACCAGGTTCTGGTTCTATGCCTCTAGCTCTGCCCTCTTCTGGTCGGTGGCTTCAAGTTGGCGGCGCAAGTGTTCCACCTCGGCCACCAGTTCTTTATTATTCGCCATGATTCCTTCAATCTGGTCGAAGCACCTCTTTCGGTACTTCGCGGTCTTCATCAAGTCGTGCATATAAACAAGCTAAGTCAGACAGATCGACTACATAATAGGGCCAAGTGGTCAAGACAAATATACCTGGACTTCTGTCACCAGACGCTTTGCCGCCCGTTCGACTCTTAGGGTCTCTTCGACCTCTGGGATTTCTTCGTGCATAACCCACTCGTCGTTCCGCCAGCGCAACACATATACATGTTGTCGCTTATCTTGGGGATGGCCTAGGACCTCTTCTACTTTGTCCTCTACAGCCTCCTGTTCAGGGGGCGGCGCTGGTCTGGAATCTGCAGTCTCCGCGACCACCACGGCTTTCCCACGAGTCGTTGCATCAGCAAGAGTGCTCTGTGCCACCTCCGGCTGCTGTTCCTTGGCTTAGTCTAGTTCCCTTGGCGCCAAGGTATCCACCTTAGTAGGGTTAGTGCTCGGAACACTTGTACTTAACTCGGCTATCTTCTCGACCAGCAGCTTGGGGACTGTTGTTGGGCCGCTCGCCTGCTGAGGTTCCGGTGGAGTTTCTTCTACTAGTTCCTCCATGGCTGGCTGCTGGGCAGTTTTTTCCGCCATTGCTGGCAAGGTCGTGCCGCACCCGGCTAGCTGGTCGGGATTTTCGGTGGACGCCAACCTAATACATCAGAGAAAAGTTCAGAAGACAATAGTATTCAATACAAATTATAAACTTACATCAAAGTTACAGATACTTACAGCTTGGACGCGCGGAATGATGTGGCGAAGGAGCGTCTCTTCGACCGCCCCTGCTCCGCGTGCTCGGCAGGTTCCACCGGATCTCTTTCCACCACCGGTACAGGCACCGGGGTTTGATGCTCGACATTTCCCCTGCTTGTCCTCTGTGCTGCAGTGGTCGGTGATGCGATCACTGCTGGCACAGAGGAGCCACCCTACTCCGTCGACACCATTTGCCTCCTCCTCTTTCGAGGGACAAGCCAGAAGATGTTCGCATCCTCTGCTTCGTCGTCTGAAAGGGGGAAGATGGCTTGGCACCGTTTGTGGGCAGCCGACCGCTTGCCAGCAGCTCTAGTCGATGCGTCCTCCGCAACCTCGAGTGCTGCCCAGTGGACGTCTTCGGTCCTGGCACTGGTCTGGGTGGCTGGGCCGGCAACTTGCGGCCAATCCACACCAGGGGGCGGAGACACGAACATTGCTGCCCGGTCACGACCATTATTCTGAGAAACATAAAAAAGATAACAGTCAATTTCCTGTTAGAACATGATTCTACAGGTACAAGGAACTATCATTTACCTTTGGGGGAGGTCGGGCCAGCTTGAAGGCGTGCTCGATGTCGTTTAACCTGACATAATTGGGATCGGCCAGGTTGAATAACTCCCTAATCATGGCCTTGATTTCTATCTTGTCGAGCGCCTCTTTCCTAGTCCTTGTTGGATCTGCACTTCCCTAGTACTCAAAGCCAGGATGTACCCTCTTCTGGCAGGGCTAGATCCTTCGGTTGATGAAGTTCCCGACCACACTTGGGCCATCTAGCCTTCCCCACAGGATCATCCTGAGCAGTTCTACGATCTGCTCCAAGTTCTCGGGCTTCTCCGACCAGCTGTTCTTCTTCTTTGGAATCAGCCCCACGTCGCACAGGGTGATTGTGTTCGGCTCTTCACGGATGTAGAACCACTTCTTGTACCACTCATCTAGTGAGGTGTTCTAGGGGCAGTGCAAGTATTGGGCTTTCATACCATCGCGCAGATTGAGGTAGACGCATACGGCTATCTTTGAGCCTCCGCTCCCTTTCTTCCGCAGACAGAACAGGTGGCTAAAGAGGTCGAAATGGGGCTGGAAGCCACCATAGGCCTCGCAGAGATGGATGAAGGTGAAGACAAGAAGAATCGAGTTGGGATGCAGATTGCAAATTCCAATCTCGTAATACAAGCAGAGACCCTGAAGGAAAGGGTGCACTGGAACCCCAAAACCCCGCTTGAAGAAATCCTCGAAAACCACAATCTCACCTGGTTGTGGATCGGGGAAGCTTTCTCCTTCCGGCGCACGCCATCCCGTGAGTGCCTTGTTGTGGAGCACTCCCATAGCGACGAGGTCTTCGATGGTCTGCTCATTGCTCCGCGACTTCCACCACTCCTTCGCCATGACTCCGCCTTTCTTCTAGGCGTCTCTCTTCGCCATTAGTCTATCCTTACTAAGGGGGTGGATGCGGTGGTGAGGGGATTGGTGATGATTTTCGGAGGAATTGGGTTCGGCAAGAGGAAGAAGAAGGTTGCGGCGGCGAAGGACAATGAGGATCGGTAAAAGTAACTTACCAGATCTATATTATAAATAACAAAGAGCTCTGTCGTTTCATCCGCCCGAGATTCTTGGGAGATGTGCGCACGCGCCGTAGACGGTTGTTCACACAACCTCGAGATCTACGCCAATAAACGCGCCCCATCATTACCAGTGTACGCGCCTCTTCGTTGATAGTGTAAGAGGGCCCACACTGACGCACCTCCATACAGGTGCCAAGCGACTGTTTGCTAGAAAAGAGCAAGAAGACAGAGTGACGTACTATACCCGTCTGTTTTTTGGCCAGACGTGTCAGACTGGACTTGGCAGAGGAAGGAGATAAATAAATACACCAAATAATATACGCATGGCGTTCGTATTTTCGCTGCATGTCTTGTGCTCAAGGATGGATCAGACTACTACAATGCTCGGGGACTGCCCAGACCACTGCCGTGCTTGGGGACTGCCAAGACCACTACCGTGCTCGAGGATTGCTCCGACCACTGCCATGCTCGGGGACAGCTCCGACCACTGCCGTGCTCGAGGATTGCTCCGACAACTGATGTGCTCAGGGACTGTCCCGACCATTGCTCGGAGAATGGTTCTCCTCAGCTACATGTGATTTGTACTCACATACAGTTGAGAGACATTTATTTAGACCTTGCTACAAGGCTCATACTTCGTCTTCCTACAAGCTCGGGGACTACGTCGGTATGATGCACCTACCGGTGCATCTCGTATCGCCTGTACAACGATTGGATTCTTAACTTCGGTGGCAATTCTTTTTTAGACCCTGGCACCACGTGCCTGCGTCACCTACTACCAGGCTCGGCGACTAAGTGGGCACACTTCACCTTGCGGTGAATGTGTTTTAATCGACCCATGTGCTTTGAATGATTGTAAGGATTATCAATGTGCTCGGGGACTGTCCCGACCACTGCTCGGAGAATGGTTCTCCTCGGCTACATATGGGTTGTACTCACATATAGTTGAGAGACATTTATTTAGACCTTGCTACAAGGTTCATACCTCGCCTTCCAGCAAGCTCGGGGACTACGTCGGTACGATGCACCTGCCGGTGCATCTCGTTTTTATTTGTACGACAATTGGGTTCTCAACTAAACTGGGAATTCTTTTTAGACCCTGGCACCACGTGCCTATGTCACCTACTACCAGGCTCGGGGACTAAGTGGGCACACTTCACCTTGCGGTGAATGTGTTGGTTTTTTCGACCCCTACGCCTCTGACGTTCAAGGACGCTATGCTTCAAGACCACTTACATTTCTTTCCAGAAATATAAGTGGGCACACTTCTCAGGACAGAAATATTTTTCTTTTTTCTTAAGAGCACCATACATTCTTCGGACAACTTGCTTCTCCGGCGATGACGGTGGTCAGAAATGTCAAGAACTCAAGCCTTACTTGTCGGAGAAGGTTAAAATGGCGTGTCGCAGCATAATACATGGTGCTCGGGGACTAGCTGTGGGGGTATTAACCCCTATACCCTTACAGCTAAGCTTGGGCCGGCCCGGATCGATGGGTTCGGTCCACCCGAAAGACGACGTGCGGCCCAGCCAACCTGATCGGAGTCCCGCACAAGGAGTCAAGGCGGATTTGGCAATCAAGCAGGATCCTGGTCGGTTAGAATAGGAATCCTTATCCGGCCACATATGACAATTGTAATTGACTAGGATTAGTTTCCAGATCTGTAACCCTGCCCCCCGGACTATATAAGGCGGGCAGGGGATCCCTCTAAAAAACATCTCTCATTGACATACAACAATACAAATCAGACGCAGGACGTAGGTATTACGCCTTCTTGGCAGCCGAACCTGGATAAAACCTCGTGTCTGTCTTGCGTCACCGTCTTGTTTGTGGCTTACGCATCTGTCTGCCGACAATCTACTACCTTGGGCATATCCATAGGTAGACTACCGACCATATTTCATCGACACACATAATTTGAGTTATGTGTCCTACCTTTTCTTTGCTTGCAGGTTTCAACAGTTCAGAGCAGCATGGGAGGTCCTTCCGTTACCAATTTCCAGCGGCAGCTTTTAGCTTCAGTTGTTGAACAAAAGCTGGTGGGCAGCAACACATCAGCAGCTTGGTTGTTATCTCAGGTAACCAGTAACAGTAGGTAAGCATTAGTTCACTTTTAACAGGGAGTCATGATCATGTTTGTGATGGTGTACTAATTTGGATTCAAACATTCAAGCCAATAGCTTGCACATTAATATACAATTGTTTCATTATACTCAGAGTGTAGACATTGATACGGAGATTATGGTTATTGCAGGGCTCCAAAATACAATTGTTTAACAGGTCCACCACAACAGCATTAGTAAGTGCCTCTCTAGGCTCCAGCTCAGTTCTTATTTATGCCATCTTTTATTTTGCGAGCCATATGTTTATTTCTCCTACATATTTCCGGTGTGTGCAGATTAGAGAGTTTATGATTAAGTGGATGGATCCTTTATGTTTCTACTGATTTTTTAACTTTGTTGATTATTTAGTCTAGTTCTTGCAAATAAGAGGTGTACAGTGGCTGTTCAGTTTAGTTAATTAGATTATTTGTCAGGCACAAGGTGTATCTGCAATTGGATTAGTTATAAAATGCATTTGATAATTGGTTCAGTTTTGGTCTACAATTAAGCATCAAATTTAGAGAATAAATTTTAGTTTTATTTGGTACTTAAAGATGGCTATTGTTATAGCACATGTCACAATAGGACAGGACTTAGCTTTCCTTACTATTAGTCCGTGCGTAACTGCGTGAGACATAATTTTCTAGATACAGTCACATTTGTCTACAAACCACATGGATCCTTACTACTAGTCTGTGGGTATATAAGTGGTGCTTCATTTGTAGTGAGGATATGAATCAGTGCATAGTCTGTGAGTATATAAGTAGTATGAGCTAATTCTTGAACTTTGTTTTTTTTACAGATATGCACACATCGGACCACGCAGATTTGCACTGGACCTACATAATTGGGTGAGCATCTCTTTTTATTTGGTATTGTACTCTAGTTAAGTCAGAGATACGATTGCTTCTGAGAGTTTGTTACTTTAGAGAACATGTTTTAGTTTTATTTGGTACTTACAGATGGTTATGATACTTATATGATACATTTTCTTACCAATCACCAATGGTCTGATTGAGTCAAGCATTCAGAACTGTATGAGACAGGCATAGAAATAATTTCCTAGATACATGGACCGTCACAGTTATCTACAGACCACACTGCTTCCTCCATTTTGCTATGGTATAAGATTGTCTTAGTACATGAACACTCTTGAAGGGGATATGGCTGTCAATAGATCATTAAGTGGATTATCAATCTAATATATGATAGTTGCATTTCATCCACATGGTGGTTATATGTGGCAGGGGTTTACAGTTTTTGGCACTATCTTGCTTGATCTCCTGAGCGGAAAGCACATTCCATTAAGTCATGTTAAATTTTCCTACTCTATGTGTGCTTTTAACATATTCTACAATAATAATGGAAATAAATAAATTTTGCACTAACCTTTTGTCTCCATTATTTAGTTCTTTGTGTGTGGATATTTAGTTTAACTAGTTTTTGCCGTTGGTCTATTTTTCAACCTGTTAAATTCCAATTACTAAAACCATGTGATAGATAAATAGCTGGGGTTGTCATGAATGGTAACTATCATATTATAGTGTTCTGCACAACCCTTTAATCAGCTAGTGATTGCTTCCTTCTTCCTTATATGCTCAATGTTGCTCTTACGGAGCACCAAAACTTCTGAATCACAATCATAGTTGGGCTGTCATAGCGATAATACTGCTGAAGGTGCTATTTTCATATTCATTCACGGTAGGTTACATACTAGGAAGTATATTGCCACTGGAGATCATCCACTATGTATATTTACATACTAGGTTACAATTATGACTTGTGATGATGTTCTAAATAATGGTCTTGTGTTTGTGGATGTATATATATGTATATTTGTGGCTGTCAGATTTGAATTTGAATTATATATATATATGGTCAGATTTGAATTTGAATTATTTTTTTTTTTGCTGAAAAATCCACTGTAGGGGCGGTTCTTGATTGAACCGCCCTTACAAATACACAGAACAAGGGCGGCTGGTGATACAGCCGCCCTTACAGAAGTCCACTACAGGGGCGGCTGATATTACCAGCCGCCCCTACAGAGGGCACTGTAGGGGCGGCTAAAAACACCAGCCGCCCCTACAGAGGGCACTGTAGGGACGGCTAAAAATACCAGCCGCCCCTATAGAGGGCACCCCTACAGAGGCACCCTCTGTAGGAACACCCTGGGAAAGGCGGCTGGCGCAGCCGCCCCTACAGAGGCTCTAGAGCCGCCCCTACAGTAACATTCTGTAGTTGTGGCAAGTGATGGAGCTGAAGCTGTTTATTTATGGCCAAAACCAAAGCAAGTACATGTGTACTAACTTTGGTCGGCACGCAGTCGATACGGCCCAACCGAGCGGGACGCTAGCTGGCCGGGAACGGGGAAGAAGAGTAACACGCTGGATCAGTAGAGGGCATCGCTGACCAGTTTCTTCTGCACCGTTGCTGGTGGTGCAGCACACCAATTCTTCTCGACATAGCTAACGCATTGGCATTCAGCCTTTTGCTTAGAGCACCAGCAACCAGAGCAGAAGCTGGGGCACGAAGCAAAGGTGTCGTAGCACACGCAGCCACCGGTTAAGGGACAGTCGCAGTCTTTGCAGACTTCGTCCGTCGATTCCGCCGCCGCTCCTGGCCAGCACGTAGGACAAGGAAAGCGTTTCAGGAGACGAATCGATCGGCAGATGGATCACATTTTTATGTTTTTGGATTGGAGATGTGGATCAATGCTTAGAGATACCTCCTTGGATGAGACTGGCAAAGTCAATCCAGCTACGTGCCGAGGACTGCCCGGCGAAGAAGCCCAAGGCCACCACCAGGACCAGGAGCACGGCAAGTGCGCTGCCCTTGTTGCCTCCCATAGCTGCTCGATCTCTCCGTGCAGGCAGTCTTGCTTCAGTGCCGTGTGTGCTTCCGGCCGGTCACCTTTGCCCCGCCACAGCCAGTGCCAGGACCTTCCCTATTTATAGGACAGATTCAACCGTGGGGAAAAAAAATGATTCATTTACCAAGTACAGTTGCTGCATGCTGCTCATTGCTCGTGTTGTGCAGTTGTGAATTGTGATCCCTCGACAACGTCCACACATTTGGATAGGGACCCTAATTGTCCTTATCCCTATCCCACCCACCACAATCTGTTATCCTGTTCCCCAATCACTACCCTGTCTCTCATTCAATCACTTATTGTCCTTTTTCTTTTCCTCTTGTGTGACAGAGGCTCTAACAATACAGATCACCTAACTAAAAAATCTGTGTATATTATAAAATTTTCTAGTATGGTCTATATGGATATGGTATAGGGGCTGGGTGTCTTACAGCATGGTATGCAAGGATTTGTCTTAGATTACATACTGCGTTTCATATTGGCACAGCTGACTTTAGGAGACCATATAGATTCAAATAATCCACGTCTCTTATAATCCTAAACCTCACAAGCAATGTATCTCAACATGCAGCCTATGGCCCTGTTCGTTTGAACTTATCAGCCGTACTGTTTCAACAAAATAACAATGTTTCTCTCTCACAACAAATCAGCATCAGCAGTTTTTTTAGCCAGCCGAACAGTATATATCCACTTCAGCAATTCACTACATATAATTAAAACCCACTAGCACATGTAATCGTGATGTCCACGTCAACAAAACATATAAGCATTTTGTTGTCAACACCAACATTCACGCCATCCACTAACATTAATTTATAATAGTTTATTCCATCATATAAGTAATTATATATATAGTCTAATTTCATTCTAAATCGACCACATTTTACGCAGCAACGCGCGGGGTATACTTCTAGTTCTAAGTAAGGGAAAAACGTAGAGTAAGATTTTAGAGAGAAAATATAAATCCAGTTTCGTATTTTAATGAGTTAAATTGAAATTTCTATGAATTTTTAAATATTCAATCAGATTTTAGTGTTTTTAATGCATATTTTTCTAATATTTGTCTGTTTCTTTTGATAAAGTCCAATTAACTCCCCTGAACTATGATAAAATTTTGGTTTACCTTCCCATGGTTGATTTGACATCATATTAGCCAAAATTAAGCACTGAAATAAATTTAATGGTTTTAAAAGTTAGAGAAGTCTAAAAATCTAGCTTTCTATTTTTTTGACAATGCAAATCACGAGTTTATTAATTTAAGACAATTACATCGTTTAGTACAAACTCAAGAATAAAGCTAGGGTGCTCATCGTCCCAAATACATTTTGTCTTGGTTTGCATAGCTCGCTTTGCCAACTCATGCGCTACACGATTTGCATCTCTGCTACGGTGCTCAATAGAAATATCTTGAAAACCACTAAAAAAAATGCTACATTCGTCGTAGATGTCTGCCCAAACTTGTCGAAAATCTCCCTTCTTTCATTCTCTCTACAAACTTCCATACAATCTGCCTGAATGACAGAAGAGGTACACCTTTTGCAATAACTGGGAGAGAGAGGTGCAATGAACTTTTTCCATATGCCTACCCTGCGATCTATTTCCTCTCCTACAGCCGAGAGGCCGAGCCCATTACTGCTATGGGTTGGTGTCTCCTGGCTGAGCTGCAACTAGCCATCGAGCCTACCGCCTACCGAGAAGAAATTTATGAAATAATATATTTTAATAGATAATTGCAGAACTAAGAGCTAAAAAGATACATTTTATGTATTTTTTCTTTTCTTTAGATAAAATCCAAAGTTTTTAATATAGAATATGATCAAAATTAAGTTTTATATTAAAATTAAATTTAAAATCATTCAAAACAAGATCAACTGATTATAAATTGAATTTCAAATTGAAACTGAATTTTTAGCATGTTGCTTATTTAGAAACGCTTGGATGCTGCTTGTTGTAGATTATTAGATGCTCAATTTTGATTGGTAGCATTATTGATTTTACAGTTTTGAAATCAAAATTATTTATTTGAGTTTTTGCTTAATATGTGTAGCAAAAAAAAATCTTTAAAAATCTAGAAAAAAATCATAGTCCAAAAAATAATATTTTATCATGTAATTTCCCTACATGTGATCCCTTAGTATGATTTTAATTTTTTTATTTCAAATTAAAACTTATTTTGAGCATGTTTATGATTTTTTTGAATTTTTTAGAGACCGTTTTAGGGCTAAACAGCATACGCCTAAACTAAATATAACATTATGGGAAAATTTTAATTTTAAAACTATAAGCAATGATACTTGTTCCACGCAAAATGGTCATGTTTGATTTTTACCATCTATTTTAAAAATTATAACATTTTTTGAGATCTTCAAGGACTTTGTTTAGGATCCACAATAAAATACCTAAACGATCAAATTGGGTCCATAGAAACGTGACTTGCTTGGGTAGTCCGGTGGGCCCCTCACGTGCCGATAGGCTCCCAGCAAAAGCTGACTACGCGCCTGTTTGGATTTGTTTGGATTCCAGCAAATTATGGAAGCCAGCTTCTAGAAGCTAGTTAGGGATCCAAACAACTCTTAGGGCCTGTTTGGATTCCACTAGATTGTGGAAGCTACATAATCTACTGGGGCATCCAAACAATCCCAGCTTTTGATTAGCTTACACAATCTAGAGGCTTACAGAATGTACAATCTAGGAAGCTGAACCAACACAGCTTCTTGCAACTTCTAGATGTTAAAAGATGATTCTACCCATCTATCGGTGTTTTCGGACCACCGACGAGTAAATTTGTATTTGTGCGTCTGGCTCGGATGGTGTGCTCGGAGGACACAAGAGTTTATACTGGTTCGGGCGGAACATCCCTACATCCAGTTTGCTGCTGCTCGTGTTACCGACACTTGATTTGTAGTAGGGGTTACAAACAGACGAGGGAGGGAAAGGATCCCAAGTCTCCGGTGAAAGGAGTGAACCGGTGCTGAGAGCTCGATCGCTGCTCAGCCGTGTGTTCGTGTCGTGTTCTTGTGTTTTTATCTCGTGGTTCAGTCCTATGCAGATCTGGATCCCCTTTCATGGGCCCCTTGCTTCCCCTTTTATAAGCGAAGGGAAAGCAAGGGTTACAACGAACGAAAATGAGAAGAACGAGAGAGAAGAAGTCTTACATGATCGCCTGGTCCTTCTTCTCCTTCATGGGGGTCCCACCGATCCTGTAGATGTCAACATGGATGGCTCCACGTCGCGTCCCTGTTCGTCACTAGCACCATGCGCAGGCGTCATCTGCCGGTCATGGCGTTCCATTCCATCCCAGCGGATGTCGTGGTGAACTGACGCACCTGTCAGCGTTCGTACGAGGGTTAGACAGAACAGCACCGGCACACCCGACACTGTTCTTGATGTGAATCCTCGGGTATGGCCCGTCATGGCCACGGGTTACTGTAACACCCTCGGTGTTACATTGCACTGTTTTGCTAAGCATCGCATGAGCAACATGGTTATGTGCATATGTGTATAACATGAACTATAAGGCAATGTTCGGTCCTTGAAACTTTTATATGAAACATGAATTAATGTAACGTTTCGTGTCACTTAATCGAATTTTTGTCGAACAAAAATGCTATAGAACGTTTTTGCGAACGGCGATGAAATATGTGCGGTCGAGGACAAGGATAGCTAGTTAGTACATCAAGTAGGTCGGAATTGGGGTTCGACGCAAAATCATTCGAAACAACGTCGTTCGCGTAAGTTTCAGAAGAGGTCAACGAAGCCACTTTTGGCGAGCTTTCTGGAGCGATTGGCTTAGGAGGTAGCGCGATGTTTTGACTGTGGTGGATATCTTGATGTACCCTCTTACGCATCGAACGATTAGTTTGGCATTTGGAGCACTGTGTACTAGTGTTCCAACCGCTTTAAAAAGCGTGCAAGGCACATGGCCTAAGCTGTGGGCGTGGTCACCACTTGGCCGGGCACGTTGCTGGCTTACCAGCGCACTGCCGCACCGACCGCGTCCCACTACCACGCCGGCCACGCTCCACTGATGCGCCGGGGCATGTACGCGCGCGCACGACACCTGTGCTGCGGGCCATGACCGCCTACCACCGCGCGCTGGTCGCGGCCACCGCCACTGCCCGGCCTACCGTCGCTGCTGACTCGCCCAGCGCACCGGAGCACCATTTGCGTCCTCGTTGCCGCCCGTGAACACATCGCGCGTAGGCCCTGGCTGCCTGCTGCTCCTCGTGGCGCGCGGGTCACCTCGTCGGCTGACGCGCTGCGCCCAGGACGTCGACCGTGCACTATCACGCCATGGCCTGGTCTGCACTACCTTGGCCAGGAGTGCGCCGGGTCCACGCTACACGCCTCCCGTCCCACGCTGGTACTGCACCCATTGACATCGCCTTGGCTGCTCGCGCGTAGGACGACAGCCTACTCCACCATCACCTTGGCGTCACAATTGCACTGTGTCCCTTATTGGGCGCTACCCACTGTGCCATCGTGTCGAGCCTCGTTGGCTTGTAGCCGTGGCCATGCGGACTAGCGCCTGGGGCCACGTCCTACTGCTCCCCATAGTTGTGCACGCTGGTAATTGCGTTGACATCCACAGCAGGTCTGAGCCAAGTCGCGCTAGAGCCCCGGTCCTCGCTGTAGCCATGACCGGCGGGACCTTTTTCCTCCAATTTGCCGGGACCGCAGCACTCTAATCTAATTGATCATGTCCTCAGATCCGTTAGGTATCTGGCCACCCAACCTATCCCACCGCGCTGCCGTTCTCACCTCACTGTGCCTTAATTTCAAATCGCCGTGCCACCGGGTCCATAAGACCGGACGGACGCGCACCGTCGGCTAGCCAAGCAACCAAAGCATCCTGTCCCAATTCCTTGCTCTCCTAGCCCCTCCTCCAGCTAGTCATCACCATGCTCACCACAGCCTAAGCCCTACCGCCGTATAGCAGTCGCTGGCACGACCGTGCCATCGCTGTGCACCGCCGCACCACCTCACGCGCATGTGGCTAGCTCGGCTCGTGCCATCTCCGGACATGACAGTGCGTCGTAAGGTTTTGTGGTGAGTCGCTGGAGCTCGCTAGCTACTTCTTTGGCCCTAGACTTGCTGACATTCACTGGAATGGCACCGCCGTGACTGTAGGTTGCCCACCGTCGTGGTTCGACCCCGCTGCTGTGTCCCAGTGCGCGTTTCCTCCGCCCTGCACTTCGTGTTCGCACCTAGGTGAGATTCGGCTTGTTGGTTGGGGAGGAGGAGGCCTGAGGTGGCCGGCGTGGGTCGCCGGTGCCAGCCCCGCTGTGCCGGTGCGTGCGGGTGGCCGCAGGGGTGTCGTCAGTGGGAGGACAAGAGATTCAGAGGGTGCAGCTGTAAAATCATAGACTGATGAAATAGTGTCCTAGAGCTTGCTGTGAATTCATAGTAGTTCGGGGGTATCCGTGCAATTCTACCATCACGTGCAGGCCTTCCCTTGTCGCGGGCCATTGACCGGCTGGGCCGTGCTTCCGCGTGGGCCGCCCTGTGGCCTGCTGGCACGCGTGGGCGGGAGAACGGCTAGGCCACGCGCACGCGCGTGGGCCGCACTACACTGACGCGCGTCACGCAATCGTGGGCCAGGCCGCGCGTGTTGGGCCGCGAAGCCAGGTTTCGGTTTCTTAATTTTCAGAGAATAGACATGTTTATTTATTTTAGTTATGAATTGAACTTCGATAAATCGTAGTAAATTGCGTAGTTGTCTAAAAATAGTGAGACTAATTTTGTTAGGTTTGCAAAAATACCATCTATCTGTTAGTGTAGTTAGTTCACAGTTAGCTATTATGATCATAGGCTCATAAATTCTAATTAGAAAGGTTAGTATTATGTACATTAATATTTGTAGGAATTCTTGTGGCAAATCGGTAATAGTTTTAGCTTTGAAAATTTTACAGTAGGTTCCCGAGAATGTTATGTGCTCACTGTAAATTTTGTAGCATTAGAAGGTGTTGTTAAATAAAGTAGCTATTACCCTTGTTTATTGGTATATAGCATAAATCGACGTTAGGAGTGAAAATTCCGATAGTTGCTGGAATAACGATGAATGCCCTACTTGATACTTGTTGTCGATAGCAATAGATAATTTAGCACCGTGGTCGATAGCACTAGCTTAGTAGTTAAATCGATGTACTTCTATTTTAAGAGCTGTTGTTGTTATATTATTAAACATTGTATCATCATTTTATGTAGATCATGAACTGGTAGACTTCGTGCCCGTTGGCGAGCCGGAGTATGATGAGGTGATCGAGGAGTACGAGGAGGAGATCTTCACACAGGAGAAAGCCTAAGAGCCTGTTGGTGCTGACCCTGCTGACCCGGTGCCTGCCCAAGGCAAGCCTCGGTGCATAACTCATATTTTTATGATCACTGAATATATATATGATGTGCATTTAAGTTATAGGCATTTTATGGAAACTACCTACATAAATATACCTACCCATGAGTCCTACTAGTACAGGTCGAGTAGCTGCTATGCTTAGGATATCGGTAGCGTGAGTAACCTGCCGTTACTTACAAATAGGTAATAAAATATGAACAATCATGATATAATGGTGGAAAGGAAAATGGTGATCGGGCAGGGATATGGATTGTGTGCTGGTGGGTGTAAGGGGTTATGTCCTGCGGCCAACAGGGCATGACTTGGTTACACTTTTTCCCTGTCTGTGTCGATTAAGGACCGATCGTTGTATATGACTCTAGGCAAGTCACAGATTATTGTCCCGAGCGCATACTTGGGTATGGGAGTAGGGAAGGCTTGCTGCTCTCTTATCGTGGATCCTTCTCTTTCTGGACCAACTGATGGGAAGAGGAGGTGGTGGAGGTCCTTGCACCACACTGAGTCTGGGACACAGGAGTGGGGGCTTGGAGTCCAAGTTTGGACAGGGACTTGGACACCTGGGACAGAAGAGTGGTGGGTTAGTCCTGCTTGTGCCTAGGGTACAAGCGGGGCATGTGTTTTTGGGGCACCTAGCTAGGCACATTGATTCGTGAATCGCCGGGCGATCCGGTACGGCTTGTCTGCGGTTTAGCACCATAGTAAGAACTGAAAGTGGAAAAGGAGAAGAAACAGAACTGATTGCTCAACCCTTGCTTGAAAGTAGAACAGGTGCTTATATAGATTGGCTAGATGAAAACTTAATACGGCTGATAATAATAATACATAAATAAGGACTCACTATTAGTATTGCTTTCTGCTAAAGAAAATCAGCAACCCATAAAGCCTATCATATCCTTTGGAGTCAGAAAAGTATTCCCACTAGTCGGGTAAGTCTTGCGAGTACATTGTGTACACAGGGTTTATTTACCCCTATTGTAGGTAATGCTTGAAGAGTACCGTTGTGTGGAGGATCCTTCTGGTGGGCTCAGACAGAATCCTCGCCCCCTACCGCTAGATGTTATTTTTAAATTCCACTGTTTATCATTCCGCACTCTAGTATTTGGTATTGTAACAATGTACTTTTTAAGAAACTATAATGTATGAAATGTACTTATGTTGTAACTCGTTCTTATTATTGGATCCTTGGGAAAAATGTGGATCTTTCGGGTTCTCCCTCGGGGTGTGCCCGAGGGACACTGCTCGCTGTAGATTGCTTTCAGGGTGCTTAGTGTCTGGTGGAAGATGAGCACCTCTGTAAGTATGCTATTTCGGGTGGTTCTGCCACAGTTGGTATCAGATGGTTACGGGTTTCATCACCCTTTTTTTAAAACTTAATAATTTGACTAACAAAAGCTTTGCGAAAAGTAGGATGCAATTACATTATGTAAATAAGTATAAGCCCTAGCAATATGGTATATCTTGGATAGCGGCACTGGTTTTATCTAATCAACTTTCTATAGGTACACTGACTTACGTTGCGTAAGAAACCGTTTAGTATTACGGAAAGTGAGTGTGCGATGTGCCAAAAATTTTACGAATGCCGCTATATTTCAGCTAGAGTGAACGTATAGGTCGAGCATGCATCACGATAATAGCATCTTACTTGAACTAAAATTCCCTCTTCACGTATAAGTAAGTAGTAAATTGGTAGGACTAACTAAATGAATGCTTTAATAAATGTGCTGTCATCTCTCTAATCCCTTGATTCAGATCGGGAAGGTGTTCTAATGGATGGTTCGTCTGTCTTACAGATGAATCTGAGGTCTGGACGTGGGAGCACTAGTTCGAGGGTGGCTCACGAGGGCCAGGGTGATAGTGGCTGGGCCATTGAGCGCGGCAACAGGGGAGGTCAGGAGGTTCCACCTCTGGCTCCTCATCCTTTCCCACCGCCGCCACCACCTCCACCGATGACTCCCGCAGAGATAATGGTGGAGCTGTTGGCTTCTTGCCGGGAGTCCGCTGCTGCTCGCTAGGAAATAGCTCATGCCCTGAACATTATGGCGCAGGCTGTCGTGGGTCTCGCCCGTGGAGGCCACGGGGGGCCATGGTGGGAACGGGGGTGGTTCCTGCCGCCCTAAGGGACAGTCCTCTTATCAGGACTTCCTCAAGACTTACTCACCCACCTTCACCCCATCTGATGAGCCTCTAGAGGCGGAGCACTGGCTTCACACTATGGAGCAGAAGTTTTGGCTGCTCGGAGTGACCGACGAGCAGAAGGTGTACTTTGCGACGCAGTAGCTTTTGGGGTCCGCTGGTGCTTGGTGGGAAACCTTCTAGGCCACGAAGCTATCGGATCATCCAACAACATGGCAGGAGTTGTCCATCGCCTTTCGAGAGTTCTTTATCCCTGCTGGTGTCATCAACCAGAAGGTGACGAAGTTTTTGGAGCTACGCTAGGGGAACAGGACAGTAATGGAATATGTGACCTAGTTTAATCACTTGGCTCAGTATGCTGGCGGTCAGGTGGATACTGATGAAAGGAAGCAAGAACACTTCTTTCATGGTCTAGCTCCCCTCCTTCAGGAAAAGCTCTACATGGTGAACTATCAGACCTTTGGGGCTCTGATGAATGCCGCCATTGCTATTGAGGGTTTTCAGCGGGCATCTCAGGCTGATTGGAAGAGGAAGCGGGTGGCAGCTAGATCCTCCAGCCATCCTTACACATAGAAGATACAGGTTGTCCGGTGGGGGCCTATCAACCATTCAGCGGGCCTTTGTTTCGGCCACCCCAGCAGACATCGTAGACTTCCTCTACTCAGTATCATGCACCTCCACAACAGGTGTAGCCTCAGCAGTCTTAGGGACAGCAGGTCCCACCTCGTTAGGGGTTCAGGAACAAGCCTGGTGCTTGTTTCAAGTGTGGCAAGGATGGCCACTATGCCAGGGAGTGTCCCCAACATCAGCCAGTTCAGTCATCTCAGCCGTCCGCAAATTCTAGGCTTATCAAGAGGACCATCATCAAGAAGAAGGTGCCCAGCAGATCCGGCCAGGTGCACTTCACGGATGCTCAGCAGGTTGTGCAGCAGGAGGCAGTTATGGCTGGTATGTTTACCATCGACTCCCATCTAGCTTTGATGTTGTTCGATTCTAGTGCATGGCATTCCTTTATGAGCATGGGGTTTATAGAGCGGCACAACTTATCACTTATGGCTATACCATATGCCTATAAGATCCGTACTGCGGGTTCGCAAATGTTCATCAATACCTGTACGGATACAGTAAGTTTGGTATTAGCCACCCACACTTACCGTCTACAGTTCATGATAATGCCTGGGGAAGGCATTGATGCTATTCTTGGAATGAACTGGTTGTGGGTGTATGGGGTAGTATTGGATATGCAGAGGAGAAGTGTGGAGTTACGACTTCCTTCTTCTGAGGATAGGATGTCTCTTATTGTACCCTTAGATCTAGTCTTACCTGTTGCTGCCCATGCTGAGGCCTCTCCTGATCTTACCTCCATCCCTGTGGTTTGTGAGTTCTTGGATGTTTTCCCTAAAGATCTTCTAGGGTTGCCACCAGATAGAGAGATAGAATTCTCTATTGAGCTTGAGCCTAGTACTACCCCTATCTCTAGACGCACGTACTGCATGGCTCCAAGGGAACTAGCAGAAATGAAGAAGCAACTAGAAGAGTTGATGGACAAAGGTTTCATCCTCCCGAGTTCTTCACCATGGGGTTGCCCGGCTATTTTTGTGAAGAAGAAGGATGGTACCTTGCGGATGTGTGTGGATTACCGCCCTCTTAATGCGGTAACCATTAAGAACAAGTATCTCTTGCCCCGCATAGATACTTTGTTTGATCAATTAGCTGGTGCCAAGGTGTTCTCGAAGATAGATCTCCGATTGGGCTATCATCAGATCAAGATCAGACCACATGATATACCAAAGATAGCTTTCTCTACTAGGTATGGGCTATATGAGTACCTAGTGATGTCTTTTGGTCTCACCAATCTCCTGCCTTCTTCATGTACCTGATGAATTCAGTTTTCATGTCGGAGCTGGATAGGTTTGTGGTGGTTTTCATTGATGACATCTTGATCTATTCCAAGAATAATGAAGAGCGTGCCTAACACCTCCGGATAGTGCTAACTCGACTAAGGGAGCACAAGTTGTACGCTAAATTCAACAAGTGTGAGTTTTGGTTAGATCGAGTGTAGTTTTTGGGGCATGTGTTGACACCTGAAGACGTTTCTGTAGATCCCAGCAAGGTGCAAGATGTATTAGATTGGAAGTCTCCCAAGTCTATGCACCAGATCCATCAGTTCCTTAGTCTAGTTAGATACTATTAGCGTTTCATCCCTGATTTCTCTAAGATAGCCCAACCCATGACCAAGCTGCTCCAGAAAGAAGCTAAGTTTGATTGGAACCCAACTTGTGAAGAAGCTTTTCAGTCCCTGAAGACTTTTCTGACACTGCTCCTGTGTTGGCTCAACCAGATATTGATAGACCCTTTGATGTATACTGTAATGCCTCGAAGATAGGGTTGGGGTGTGTGCTTATGCAAGATGGGAGTGTGATAGCTTATGCTTCGGGCCAACTAAAGAAGCACGAGGTGAACTACCCCACTCATGACTTAGAGCTGGCTGTTGTTGTCCACGCTCTGAAGATTTGGAGGCATTATCTGTTGGGCAACAAGGTGCATATCTTTATAGACCACAAGAGCCTCAAGTACATTTTCACATAGCTTGAGCTGAACATGAGGCAAAGAAGATGGTTAGAGTTGATAAAGGATTATAATTTGGAAGTCCATTATCACCCAGGAAAGGCCAATGTTGTAGCAAACGCTTTGAGCCATAAGTCACATCAGGTTGAGGAAATACCTTTGTCTCTCAACCACACAGAGGTGCTAGCTCATATTGCATTGACCTTGGAATTGCTGGAGCAGATTATTTGGGAACAGAAGGAAGACCCCGAAGAGATTCCTCACATCAGGAAATTGATGGCTGAAGGGCGTGGCCCTTATTTTAGCATTGATGAGAAGGGGGTCATGAGATACAAGGATAGACTGGTGGTTCTATCCAATAAAGAGCTAAAAAGAAAGATTTTGAATGAAGCCCATCATTCAAAGCTGTCTATTCATCCTGGCAGTAACAAGATGTACCCTGATCTACGCCAATTATACTGGTGGTCCTACATGAAGCAAGATATCACCTAGTTTGTTGCGGAGTGTGAAACTTACGGTAGAGTCAAGGCAGATCATATGCATGCTCCTAGATACCTACAGCCCTTGCCCATCCCTGTTTGGAAATGGGAGGATATTTTCCTAGATTTCATTGTGGGTTTACCCCGCACCTCCATGGGCTTTGATTCTATTTGGGTCATTGTAGACCGTCTCACCAAGTCTGCCCACTTTCTTCCGGTGGATACTAAATACACTACCAGGAAGTATGCGGAGATATACTTCAATTAGATTGTGACCCCTACATGGAGTTCCTCTTACCATCATCTCTGATAGAGGGTTAGTTTTTGTCTCTCATTTCTAGGAGCAACTCCAGGAATGTCTGGGTACTCGTCTTCTTAGAAGCTCAGCTTACCACCCACAAACTATGGTCAAACTGAAAGGGTGAACCAGGTGCTCGAGGATATGTTGAGGGCTTGCACCATTTCTTTCCCTGAGAAGTGGGATAAGTGTTCAAAGTTAGCTAAATTTTCATATAATAATAGCTACCAAGAGAGTATCCGCATGGCACCATTTGAAGCTTTATATGGGTAGAAGTGTAGGACGCCACTAAACTGGGTTGAGGTTGGAGACCGTGGGTACTTTAGGCCTGATTTCATAAAGGAGGCTCGAGAGAAAGTAAGTATTATTCGCAGCCACTTGAAGGCAGCTTAGAGCCGACAAAAGGCTTACGCAAACAAGCGAAGAAGGCCCTTGGAGTTTGCAGCTGGGGATTATATGTATCTCAAAGTATCTCCTATGAGACGGGTGCATCGGTTTTGTGTCCATGGCAAGTTAGCCCCTCGGTATGTGGGTCCATACAAGGTGTTGTAGCCGTGTGGCCCCGTTGCTTATCGTCTCCAGCTTCCTAAAATTCTCTCAGCGGTTCATAATGTGTTTCACGTCTCACAATTGAAGAAATGCCTGTGGGTTCCTGAAGAAGCTGTGGAAATTGAAGGACTTCCGCTCCAACCTGATCTGTCTTATGTTGAGCATCCTGTGAAAGTCTTAGATGAGAAAGAAAGAGTAACCAAGAACAGTGTGATAAAATTTTACAAGGTGCAATGGCAAAATCATTCGAAAGATGAAGCCACATGGGAACAGGAGAGCTACATATTAAAGCATTACCCCCACCTCATCTCTGGTTTGGATAGTTAGTTGCTGCGCCAGAAATGTACTCTCCATCTCTTTCTCACACCAGGCACACGAAATCGCGGGTCGAGATTTTGTTTTAGGGAGGTAGATTTGTAACACCCTTGGTGTTACATTGCACTGTTTTGCTAAGCATCGCATGAGCATCATGGTTATGTGCATATGTGTATAACATGAACTATAAGGCAATGTTCGATCCTTAAAACTTTTATATGAAACATGAATCAATGTTATGTTTCATGTCACTTAATCGAATTTTTGTCGAACAAAAATGCTATAGAATGTTTTTGCGAACGACGATGAAATATGTGTGATCGAGGACAAGGATAGCTAGTTAGTACATCAAGTAGGTCGGAATTGGGGTTCGACGCAAAATCGTTCGAAACAACGTCGTTCGCGTAAGTTTCAGAAGAGGTCGACGAAGCCACTTTTGGCAAGCTTTGTGGAGCGATTGGCTTAGGAGGTAGCACGATGTCTTGACTACGGTGGATAGCTTGATGTACCCTCTTGCGCATCGAACGATTTGTTTGGCGTTTGGAGCACTGTACTAGTGTTCTAACTACTTTAAAAAGCATGTAAGGCACATGGCCTAAGCTGTGGGCGCGGTCACCACTTGGTCAGGCACGCTGCTGGCTTGCCAGCGCACTACCGCGCTGGCCGCGTCCCACTGCCGCGCCGGCCATGCTCCACTGATGCGCCGGGGCGTGTACGCGTGCGCACGGCACCTGTGCTGTGGGCCATGACCGCCTGCCACCGCGCGCTGGTCGCGGCCACCGCCACTGCCTGGCCTACCATCGCTGCTGACTCGCCCAGCGCACTAGAGCATCATTTGCGTCCTTGCTGCCGCTCGTGAACACACCGCGCATAGGCCCTGGCTGCCTGCTGCTCCTCGTGGCTCATAGGTCACCTCGCCAGCTGACGTGCTGCGCCCAGGACGTCGACCGTGCACTGTCACGCCATGCCCTGCTCTGCACTGCCTTGGCCGGGAGTGCGCCGGGTCCGTGCTACATGCCACCCATCGCCATGCCGGTACTATGCCCGTTGACATCGCCTTGGTTGCTCACGCGTAGGACGACAGCCTGCCCCACCGTCACCTCGGCGTCACAATCGCACTGTGTCCCTTGTCGGGCATTGCCCGCTGTGTCGTCGTACCGAGCCTCGTCGACTTGCAGCCATGGCCATACAGACTAGCGCCTAGGGCCATGTCCTGCTACTCCCCATAGCTGTGCACACTGGTAATTGCGTTGACATCCACAGCAGGTCCGAGCCAAGCCACGCCAGAGCCCCGGTCCTCGCTGTAGCCATGACCGGCGGGACCTTTTTCCTCTAATTCGCCATGATCGCAACACTCTAATCTAATTGATCACGTCCTCTGATCCGTTAGGTATCCGGCCACCCAACCTATCCCACCACGCTGCCGTTCTCACCACACTGTGCCTTAATTTCCAATCGCCGCGCCACTGGGTCCATAAGACCGGACGGACGCGCGCCGTCGGCTAGCCACGCAACCAAAGCAATCCGTCCCAATTCCTTGCTCTCCTAGCCCCTCCTCCAGCTGGTCATCACCATGCTCACCACAGCCTAAGCCCTACCGCCGTATAGCAGTCGCTGGCACAGCCGTGCCATCGCCGTGCACCGCCGCACCACCTCACGCACACATGGCCAGCTCGGCTCATGCCATCTCCGGACGTGACAGCGCGTCATAAGGTTCTATGGTGAGTCGCTGGAGCTCGCTAGCTACTTCTTTGGCCCTGGCCTTGCTGACATTAACCGGAACGGCACCGCCGTGACTGCAGGTTGCCCGCCATCGTGGTCCGACCCCACTGCTGCGTCCTGGTGCGCATTTCCTCCGCCCTGCACTTCGCGTTCGCGCCTAGGTGAGATTTGGCTCATTGGTTGGTGAGGAGGAGGCCTGAGGTGGCCGACGTGGGTCACCGGTGCCAGCCCCACCGCGCCGGTGCGTGCGGGTGGCCACAGGGGTGTCGTCAGTGGGAGGACAAGAGATTCGGAGGGTGCAGCTGTAAAATCGTAGATTGATGAAATAGTGTCCTAGAGCTCGCTACTAATTCATAGTAGTTTGGGGGTGTCCGTGCAATTCTGCCATCGCGTGCGGGCCTTCCCCCATCGCGGGCCGTTGGCTGGCTGGGCCGTGCTTCCGCGTGGGCCGCGCTGTGGCTTGCTGGCACGCGCGGGTACGAGCCGTACACACCGGCGACGCGACCACACTGACGTTGGCTACACTCCCAATGTGTTGCCAATAAATCCGAAGAGACAGAAGCGTCCGATGGATCCTTACACTTAGTTTATTAGGTCGAACTAATATTAGCGTCCGAAACTTGCAGGCTTAGTTGGTTATGTTATGTCGAACTTATGTCAAACCAATGAAAATGCTATGTGTCAGCTTGTCAACTTGCGCACGGACTTCATTTATTTGCTTCATATTCGTTTTAATGCGTCGCGGCATCACTGCAGACGAGATTAAGTAGCAACTAGTTCGGAAACCGACAGTCCCAGGGTATCTCGACGCCAGGGTCCATGGTCGCGTCGCTACCGATCCTACAATATGGGGCCAAAAAAAATAAGTTTTTTCCCTTAAAAAATATTCGTTTCAATCCGATCTAATTTTTCGTAGTCGATTAGTTAACATGGTGGTTAACCGTATTATGAAAAAAAATCATTGACTTATCAAATTCTCTATTCGACCGTGAAAAAGATTAAACAAAAGACAGAAACAAATCCACTATTGGTTTTACATCAAGCAATACCTAGAATAACTCCCACTATCGGCGCAGAAAGTTCCGATTAAACCGTCCAGGTACCGCCGCGCCATGCATGGTGGCGTGACAGGGAGCTGACGTGGCGACGATCGACCGATCGTCGCCACGTCAGCTCCCTGCCGCGCCACCATGCATGACGCGGCACAGGCATTTGGCCGTGCCATGACAATAGGCGCGGCCAAAAGTGTTAGTTTAAAAAAACAAAGAGCGTTAGATTTAAAATTAGTTTTCAAAAAATGTTAAAATTAAAAAAAAATCCTTGCAGAGTACGTCAGGCTTTGGGAGGAGCTCGATAATATCGTCCTAATAGACACAAGAAGACACCATCACCTGGATTCTCACATCTGATGGCAAATATACAGCCAAATCTGCATACTCTATGCAATTTGAGGGCAAGACTAAATGTGTGGCAGCAGCCCAGACGTGGAAGACGAAGGCGGCACCAAGATGCAAGTTCATATGGCTCATGTTGCAGGATAGAATCTGGACTGCAGCGCGCTTGCAACGCAGAGGATGGCCAAATGAGTATTTTTGCCAACATGTATCAGAAACTTGGAGACCACCCAGCACCTGTTCTGTGAGTGTCATGTATCAAGGAAAGTCTGGGAAGAGGTGGCGAACTAGATTCAGGTACCGTCCTTGATGCCAGCAAACTGGAACAACAGCTCCACTATGGGCGTGTGGTTCACTGATTTGGTAGCTACTGCCGATCCATCATTGAGACCGGGGTTGCAGTCGTTGGTCACGCTAACGATATGGGAAATCTGGCGCGAGAGGAACAACCTCGTCTTCAGGAAGGTAACTAGGACTGTCCGGCAAATTGTGTACAACATTCAGGATGAAGCGCGGACTTGGAGATTCGCTGGAAATAGGGATTTGGAGATGCTGCTGCCGGCCTCGGCCCCAGCCTAGTCAGTGGATCAGCTAGTTGTGTTTTTAGCTTCATGTAAATCACTGTCTTGTGAATTCAGGGGTGGCGAGGGACTCTGTAGATGAGACCCAAGCAAAATAGGTGCGGCGCATCTTGTGCCACATAGGAAATCTGTAATTTGCTCCTCTTATTTAAATGAAAGCCGGTAACGGATCTTTGGAAAAGACCTGGACAACCTACCCTGCATCGAAGCTACTTGGAAGCCTAAAGCTTGTTATCCATATGTTCTTTAGGACTACCCACATCGTAGAAACATATCGATGCTCAAGAGAGAGAATCTTCAGGCATCGAATTGTCTCATTGTGCAGCACGATGCCGAGTTGGAAAATCCAAACCACGGGTAAAGAAAATGCCTCGATGCTGGGTAAATTCCAGAGTCTGTTGTTACTGCACCTTTCATTTCCAAGCAAATAGGTCCCACCCACACATATACCTTGATGCTGAACGTTGTATATAGCAGAGAGCCTCGGCATCGGCATGAGATGGCACAGGAGTATTTTTTCAGCACCGGAGCACACTGTGGCTAGTCTGACGCTGCTGTTCCTTCCCATACTAGGCAGCAGAGGCACAGCACAAAAAAGGTTCAAATATCTCAAATCCGGATGCATAGAACTTATTGGCGCCAAGTCATCGTCACAACTGTCTGCATGCCGGCAGAGCCATCAGAAAACCTTGAGGTACCAACGGAAACACCCAAGGATTCTGCAGTGGCATTGTTTCTGACGCACTTAACTCAAGCTCGAAGCAGGAAGGACACTGACAGCAGCAGGTCCCTGATGTGAGGTCTCAAGCCTGAGTTCAAGCATATCAGGTTTCCCGTGGAATTCCGCTGCATCTTTCGATCCCATCCTGAATCGATCCTTTTTAGTTGAGACGAGCACATCAGTGCCGAACTACCGATCCAAACTATATCTATTAAACAATATCATGACCTGATCACCTGCAGCTGACCAGGCATAATAAATAGTACTCCTACCAGCAGACTGCGGACGCAGCACATACTAAACAATAGCATCAGATGATCTGGCCGGTGTGAACTGCTGTCTAACCGGCATCTTCAGTCGTCTCCAGCATGATCGGATAATCAGATATAAAAACCATTCTTCACTAGTTTAGAGCAGTCAATCTCGCAGGTCGCAGCCATGCGTCCATGCTTCAGCTCCAGCCACACGAGCTGCAGAATAATCGATCTCTAATGATCTTTGGTACACCTGAGTGCTCGAGAAGCCATCGTCTAGATGGAGAGTCGGTTGGAGTGACGCGAGAACGACCGGGATCTTCCGCGCCGGCGCTTGGATTTCCAACGGATTACGCCACCGGGAGGGAGGCCGGAAACGCGCGCGGATTAACAATTCCGGTGGATAACCAATCATGGTCGGGGGCTCTGATCTCTCAGCTCAGTCAGACGCGGGCATTTGGCTTCCTTTTCTTTTGCAGCAGGTAAGGTAAGCCGTATGCTTCCAAGAGTTGAATTTAGAAAGGATATCCCTGCACTGAAACTCCAACGCGTCGCTGTCCACTTGTAAAACTAGCCTTCTAAGACTGAACACCCCTTGCGTTTAAGTATCCTCCCCGTGCTACAATCCTACCACCGCGCAAAAACAATCTCCCCGTTTTCTTTCTGAAAGTTACTGACTTTATGTATTGATGGCTTAGATTTGAGAAAAATGTGAGCATTTGGTAGCTACTTCATTCAGCCAAAAGTTTAAACTTGATAATAGGTTTAAATACCATCTTATCAGAATATATATTATTAGATACTTTTTATTAGCTACTTCATTCATAGTTGCTCTCAAGCTGTCAGAGAATAATATATATTAGTACCATCTTATCAGAATATATATTATTAGATACAGTTAGATCCTTGGAAATCACTCCATTTGGTCTGATTGTCTCTATCCATTTCAAGTGTCCAAGTCATGCATCTTTGTCTCCCTTTTTAAGCTCACCTTTGCCTCCATTGCCACCTCAAGAGACACCCCCCCTAAAGTGTCGTAACTACTCCTTCCTTCATCTCATCTTCCTGTCTCCCAGCTCTCCCGTGAGGCCGTGAGCTTCTGCAGATTTCTGGCCATGGAAGGCCTCATCCCATTCATCTACAGGGCCATCGTGCAGTACAAGAAGGAAGGGCAGGTCTCCGTGGGCGACCTCTTCTTCGACGAGCCCTCGCCAACGTCCTACTTCCATCTCCCGGGCGACTCCGGCCGGTACCAACAGGTGGCGACGACGAGCGATCTGTTCTCCCAGACTACGGCCAGCTCTGGTGCGGTCGGCGTGGCACGACGCTCTCCGGCGAGGTGCCCGTCGCACCGCCGGGCGTCCAGCGTCCCCACAACCGTGACTCGTTGAAGCCGTGAGGCAAGAAAGAAAAGCAAGCGAAGGCTTGCTCACATGGAACCTGTTGTATGAGGATGATGCTGAGTAACTGTGAATATTAGCCTAAGTTGCGTGTAAGTGTACATAATCCTTCACTTTTTTAGGTTATTACTACTGTGGTACTCTATGTAATGCATGGGTGCAGGTCCTCCTAAGGAGAGGCTTTGCACACCGGAGTGAGAACTGTGTGTTGTTTGTTGGAATAATACGTCAAGCAAAAGCAAATAACGAAACTCATGAATTTTAGTTTAGAAATCTCCAAACCATAATGCTCTGGTGAGGACGTCCGTCCATGCGTGTCCGTTCGGATGCCCCATTCCTGTGCAGCATCGGATTCAACAGGCCTGCTCCTCTCGTCCTTCACGGTTTATAAAAAACAGTGACATTTCCATTCTTCTCCGCTGCGCATGCGACCGCCGCGGGCGCCTCCACTGCTCCACCTACCCGCCGCTCGCCTTCTCCAGCGCGGGGTCCGCTCGCCGCGGATAGTGCACCTTCCCACTGCGGTCTTCTTTGGCGCGGCGGCGCCGCACCTAGCCCCATCCCGCACCGCGCCACCATCCACCTCGCCCGTCGCGGCCATGGTGTGCACTGTAATCGGCCGAAGACACCGTGGCAGGAAGGGGAGTCCTGTGCTTGTGCCTGCGCCTAGGTGTACGCTGGGTCGTTGCTCTCGACGTCCCTCTGGCCCGAGCTTACTGGCTACTGTAGTTCTCCACCAGGTAGGTCGTGGCCACCGGTGACGTCGTATTTTAAGTGTTTCAGTCGTTTCGATCAGACGATGTGTTTTAAGTGCGTTCATCTGGATGTTTCAGTTGTTTCGTTTAGACGTATGTTTCAAGTGTTTCATCTGGATGTTGCATACATTACTATAGCTCTAGCCACATGTTTTAAGTGTTTCAAATGTTTCAGACTTATGTTACAAGTGTTTTCATCTGGATGTTGCATAAGTAGATCTGGATGTTGCATATGTTGCTATGCCTATACGCATGTTTCAAGCACATATTTCAAGTGTTTCATCTATTTCATAAGTATGTTGCAAATGTTTCAAAAGTAGATATAGTTATTGCACAGCGCCAATGGCTAGCGGACAGCCACCTGCCGTGCAACCGCCTGCTACTGCTGCTGGGGTGTCGCCGTGTGTCGACGAAATATGGTCGGCAGTCTACCTAGGGGTATGCCCAAGATAGTAGATTATCGGCAGACAGATGCGCAAGCTACAAACAAGATGGTGACGCAAGACAGACACGAGATTTTATTCAGGTTCGGCCACCCTGAAGGCGTAATACCTACGTCCTGCGTCTGATTGTATCGATGTATGTCAATGAGAGATATCTTTTGAGAGGGGTCCCCTGCTCGCCTTATATAGTCTGGAGGGCAGGGTTACAGATCTGGAAACTAATTCTAACTAGTTACAATTGCCATAGGTGGCCGGATAAGGATTCCTATTCTAACCGATCAGGATCTTGCTTGATCTCCAAGTCTGCCTCGATTCCTTGCGTGAGACTCTGAGCAGATTGGCCGGGCCGCGCGTCGTCTTCTAGTAGGCCAGACCCCTTGGTCCGGGCCGGCCCAAGCCTAGCCGCAAGGGTATAGGGGTTAATACCCCCACAACTAGTCCCCGAGCACCATGTATTATGTTGCGATATGCCATTCGATCTTCTTCGGCTAATGCGATCTGTCTTCATGTCATCTCCAGCTTTTTGAAACATTGACCAAGCAAATGTGCCAGTATTCTGGTCAGCATAGAGAATAGTAGACCACGATTATAGCCGAAGATTCCGGTTGTCCGAAGAATGTATGGTGCTCTAAAGAAAAAAGAAAAAGATTTCTTTCCTGATCAAGTGTGCCCACTTGTATTTCTAAAAAGAAATGTAAGTGACCCTTGTACAATAGTAGTTATGGCCAACAGTCAGAGCGTAGGGGTCGATAAAATAAGCATATTCACCGCAAGGTGAAGTGTGTCCACTTAGTCCCCGAGCCTGGTAGTAGGTGACGCAGGCACGTGGTGCTAGGGTCTAAAAAGAATTCTCAATTAAGTTGAGAATCCAATCATCGTACAAGCAATACGAGATGCACCGGCAGGTGCATCGTACTGATGTAGTCCCCGAGCTTGCTGGAAGGCGAGGTATCAGCCTTGTAGCAAGGTCCAAGTAAGAAAAAATAAATGCCTCTCAACTGTATGTGAGTACAAATCACATGTAGCCAAGGAGAGCGGTCTCCGAGCAATAGTCGGAGAGTGGTCGGGGCAGTCCCCGAGCACGAGAGTGGTCGGAGCAGTCCCCGAGCACGATGATGGTCTAGACAGTTCCCGAGCACGATGGTGGCCTGGACAGTTCCCGAGCACGATGGTGGTCTGGACAGTTCCCAAGCACGATGGTGGTCTGGACAGTCCCAGAGCACAAAAAGTGTGGCAAAAAACCATTTGCCACTTGTACTATTATTTTATGTATTTATTTATTTACTTGTTCTGTCAAGTCCAGTCTGACACGTCTGGTCAAAAAAAGTAGACGGGTATAGCACGTCATACTGCCTTTTTGTCTTGTCAAGCAAACAGTTGTGTGACACCTGTCAGTAGGTGCGTCAGCGTGGGCCCTCCCGCACTGGCAACGAAGAGGCGCATATATTGGCGTAGATCTCGAGGGTGTGAAAACAACCGTCTGCGGCGCGTGCGCACGTCCCCCAAGAATCCCGGGCAGACGAAACGACATAATTCTTGGGTTAAATACGGTATATGATAGGTTAGCTACTATTTACCGAACCCCATTGCCATTCGCAACCGCAACTTTCGTCTTCCTCTCGCCAACCCTAATACATCCGAAATTGCCACCAATCAATCCACCGTCATTTCCCCGTTCACCAGTAAGGCCAGAGTCATGGCGAAAAGTGATGCGTAGAAGAAAGCAGGGGTCATGGCGAAGGAGTGGTGGAAATCAAAAAGCAACGAGCAGACCATTGAAGACCTCGTCACCATGGGGGTACTCCACAACAAGGAGCTCATAGGATGGCATGCGCCGGAGGGCGAGGGGTACCCCGATCCACAACTAGGTGAGATCGTGGTGTTCGAGGATTTCTTTAAATGGGGATTTGGGGTTCCGATACATCCGTTTCTTCAAGGGCTATGTCTTTACTACGAGATTGGGATTTGTAATCTGCATCCCAACTCGATCCTCTTTTTCGCCACTTTTATACATCTCTGCGAAGCATATGGCGGCTTCCAGCCCCATTTCGATTTTTTCCGCCATCTTTTCTGTCTGCGGAAGAAAGGAAGCGGTGGTTCGAAGATAGCCAGGGGTGTGTACCTCAACCTCCGTGACGGCATGAAAGCCTAGTACCTACACTGCCCATGGAACACGTCGCTCGATGACTGGTACAAGAAATGGTTCTACATCCATGAAGAGCCAAACACGATCACACTGTGTGACGTGGGCTACATTCCGGAGAAGAGGACAAGCTGGTCGGAGAAGCCCGAGCACCTAGAATAGATTCTAGAAATATTTGGAATGATCCCATGGAAAAATCTGGATGGTCCGAGCGTGGTCGGGAGCTTCATCAGCCGACGGATCCAGCCCTACCAGAGGAGGGTACATCCTGGCTATGAGTATCAAGGGAGTACGGACCCGACGAGGATGAGGCAGGAGGCGCTTGACAAAATCGAAGTCAAAGCCAGAATTGGCGAGCTATTTAACTTAGCCGATCCAAATTATGTCAGATTGAGTGACATCGAGCATGCTTTCAAGCTTGCCCGACCTCCCCCAAAGGAAACTCATCTTGCCTTGCACCCGTAGTCTTATATTATGGTAGGATAAGTGGAAACTTACTATGTTCACTCATTTTTGTTACCCAGGTTAATGGTCGGGATAGAGCGATAGTGTTTGTGTCGCCACCCCCTAGAGTGGAGTGGCCACAAGGAGCTTGTCCCACCACCCAGACCAGCATCGAGATCGAGGACGAGGATGTCGACTGGGCGGTGCTTGGAGCTGGAGAGGAGATAGCGGCCCTAGCCGCTGGTAAGCGTCTGGCTGCCCCCAAACAGTCGAAGATGAGATCAGCAACCACCCTGCTCACCGAGGGGGCGCTAAATGTCAATGAGCCCGAGGGGGGCCCGGAGGAGAACCCGGTCAGCAAGCGTCGACATGCGATTTTTGCTTGGTTGAACGATGATGCAGAGCAGGGAGAGGATGCAGACACCTTTCGACTTGTCCCTCGAAAAAGGAGGAAGCAACTAGAGTCGATGGAGCAAGGTGTCTCCTCCACGCCTATGGGACCCACATTGTCGACGGCGGTGAAGGATGCAGCCGGGTCAACCTTGGGAGTACCTAGGCAAGGAAAGCGACCGACAATGGAAGCGACAACTCAACCGAGCACACCACCGACCACTGCAGCGCAAAGGACAAGCGGCGGAGGGGTCAAGCACCAAGGCCCAGCGACAGTGCTTGATGTAGAAAGAGACCAGGAGTCACCCGCACAGCACGTGGAGCAAGTACAGCCGAAGAGACGCGCCTTCTCCACATCATTCCGTGCTTCCAACATGTAAGTATTTGTAACCTTATTATAAGTTAGCAATTTGCATTTAATATGGTTGCTTTCTGAACTTATCTCAGATGTACTAGCTCGGCGTCCACCGAAAGTCTAGACCAGCTAGCCAAAAGTGGCGTGGCGCCACCAATAAGTGCAGAGCAGACTGCCCAGTAGCCGACCACCGAGGAACCCATAGTAGAAGATCCGTTGGGGCCTCAGCAAGTAAACAGTCAGACAACAGTCCCCAAGCAGGTGGTCGAGGGAACAGCCAAGCCGGGCACGAGTGCTCTGAGTGCTAAACCTGCTGAGGGCAACACCTCAGCGTCGAGGGTAACAGAGCAGACCGAGGAGCAACGGCTGGAGGTGAGAGCACAAACCACGTTTATCGATGCTGCAGCCCGTGGGAAGGCTATGGTGATCACAGATGCTGCTGACGCCGGACCAGCACCAGGACCCGAAGAAGGACCCAAAGAGGACGAGGTGGAGGATGTCCTGGGCCATCCGCAAGACAAGTGACAACATGCTTATGAGTCACGTTGGTGGAATGACCAATGGGTTGTCTATGAGGAAATCCCGGAGGTCGAAGAAACCAAGAAAGTTGAACGGGCGGCAAAGCGGCTTGTTACGGAAGTGCAGGTAAGCTTCGCTTCACCCGTTGGTCTTGCGGTTTAGTCATAGTTGTCTTACTTAGCTATCTGCACTCAGGACTTAATGAAGACCGCAAGGTACCGCAAGAGATGCTTCGACCAGATCGAGGGAATCTCTGCAAGCAACAAGGAGCTGACAGCGGAGGTGGAACGCTTGCGCCAGCGACTTGAAGCCGCCAATCATGAAAAGACGGTGCAAGAGTCCCAAAACCAGAACCTGGTCATCCAGCTCAGTAATAAAGAGCGGGAAAGAACAAGTAAGTAGCCATTTTATCATACCGACTACTGACAAGTGTTGTTGCGTTGTTGGTAGTAACAGCTGTAGTGTAGGCTTAGAAGCTGAAGTGATCCGTCTCCGAGAGAAGATCAGTCATGTGGTCGGGGAGTGTGATCGCCTAAACGAGGATAACAGAAAACTGGTGCAAGACCAGTCGTAGCTTCGGGACCACACGACCAAGATGACAGAGGAGCTGAAAGGTAAGTTGTCCAACCACCTTTGCTCATTTTTGTTGCCTACCGTAGTTTGGCGTAGTATAGCGTCTTAACAGCATGTGCGGTTTACAGTTATAAAAATCAATGCAAAGAAGCATCTGGAGGCCATGATGAAAGACCGTGATGGCTGGAAGGCGTAATACCAAGAGATCACCAAAGACCGTGATACCTGGAGAAGCCCGTGCCAGGAGGTGGCAAAGGGCATTTTGCCGGTCCTTAACCTCATCGATCCGACACTAGCAGAGGATATGCCAAGGACGTCGTAGCTAGGATTGATCGAGAGATGCCAAAGGGCATGGGGATGGTTCCAAGAGTTCGTGAAGGAGGCGGGAGAGTACGCAGGCGCACATGTGCTAAGCATGGTATGTGCTCACTACCCCTTGATCGATCTCAAGCGCTTGGAGGCTGGATACCCGAAGGAGGTAGATCCAGACAAGGCCAAGGAGCTACGGATGACCCAGCTAGACTTGTCGGCAAAAATAATTGGTGATATTAACCTGTGTGGAGGTGCGACACCACCCGTACAACGAACGCCGTCAACAAGTCAGCTAGGAGCGCCGTCATTTTCAAGCCAACCGGCGAAGCCTGCGGTCTCGACCAGCCAGGCATTGGCGGGGCCATCTTCTTCAGCTCGATCAGTGCCAGAGTCCCCGAGACCCTTGCATGATGTCAGGCCCGGTGAGCAGCAGGTGCCGCGTGCCCCGACCAGCCAATAGTATAGGCTATAGCTGTAGAAGAAGATGTAGTTGTGTTATTGTAAACTTGGACCTTTTCAGGCAAGCTTGTAATAACGTAACTGTATATCAACATAAGCTTGTTTGTTTTGTAGAAAACATGTTTAAGCTCAGATATCGTGTTGATGTAACTAAGTTAGAACATGTTGGTGTTCTATTTAGTTGTACCAGTTTAGTCGACATGTCATCCTAAAAGGTTTGTATGGCCCTGGTTTGTCTTGTGGTCGGAGTGTAAGGTGCGTAGCTTGTGCACACGTAGAAACACACAAGTCAAACCAGAGAGCACCTACCGATCACTCATAGCGTAGAGAACAGATCCCGTGCACGCATTGGGAGGAACCAGAGACAGGGCCTGCTCCGAGAACCCAAGAAGGAATGGTGGTCGGTTTTAACTGTTAGAGTTAGAATAACAAAAGACTTCGAAGTGATACATTAGAGTGGTCGGAGAAATCATAATAGCTTTATTGAAATAAATCGAAAGTACAAGAGGGGTACATATCTTAGTAGTTAAGCATAGAAACACCTAAGCTTGTCGATGTGCCATGAATTGGGTACGTCTGTTCTGTCTAGGTGAGCTAACCTGTAAGATGTAGGGCGTGTAACCTCCTTGATCATGAAGAGCCCTTCCCATGGGGTTGCGAGTTTGTGGACACCAGTCTGATTCGTCTTCCACTTTAGGACCAGGTCCCCAACCATGAAGAAATGCTCCTTGACGTTCTTGTTGTAGTACCTGCGCAACACAACAAGGTATTTGGTTGTACGTACACAAGAATCGAGCCGCTTCTCTTCTACACTATTCACTTCTAGCTCCCGTACTTCATTAGCCTTGTCTTCATCGAAGTTGTCTACCCATGCTGATCTGAAAGCTATATCTACTGGGAGCACTACCTTAGCGCCATAAACCATAAAGTATGGTGATATGCCGATATTGCGACTAGGCTGGGTTTTGAGATCCCAGACCACGGCTAGTAACTCTTTGAGCCATCTTCCGGGAGCTTTGTCATTCTCTTTGTACATCCTCTTCTTAAGTGCGTCTAGGATCATACCATTTGCCCGCTCGACCTATCCATTAGCTCTAGGGTGTGCCACCGAGACGTATTTTACTACTATGCTCCTTTCATCGCAGAAGTCCCAAAAAGCGTTCCCGGTGAACTGAGTACCCAGATCAGTGATGATGTTGTTGGGTATGCCGAAGCGATGGATGACCTGGTCGAGGAACGCGATAGCCTTTTCTAAAGATGCCTTGACCAGGGGCATGTACTCTATCCACTTGGAGAATTTGTCGATCAGCACAAAGACGCATGTAAATTTCCCAGGGGCCGGTTTGAAAGGCCCAATCATATCCAGTCCCCAGCATGCGAAGGGCCAAGAGGCTGGTATAGTCTGAATCTCATGTGCTGGTACGTGGATTCTCTTGGCGAAGAACTGACAACCTTCATAGTGGCAGACTAGCCTCTCTGCATCGACTACGGCTGATGACCAATAGAACCCTACTCGGAAAGCCTTGCCCACCAGCATTCTCGAGGCCACGTGATTGCCGCAGGAGCCAGAGTGGATTTTGTCTAGGAGATGTTCACCATCCTCTTGGGTTATACACTTCATCAAGATTTCCTCCTTCACGTTCTTGCGCCACAATTTGCCATCGACGAGCAGATACTGCTTACTGCGACGCATCAGACATTCATTTTCTATCTGATCGGTGTAACCGCTGCCATCTATTAGGTATTTGATGAAAGGTACTCTCCAGTCGGGCTCCTTAGTGGTCGGAGGTGATTTGGTGGTGTTTGACGCCGGAACCGTAGCCACCAATAGCTGGTTTGGAGGCTTGTCGACCGCGGGATCCTCTTCTTTGATGGAGGGCGTGAGCAGGTCTTGAACAAATACGCCATGTGGTACTTTGGCTCAGGATGATCCTAACTTTGATAGCACATCTGCAGCTTGGTTTTTGTCCCGGACCATGTGTGTGTACTGGATGCCATAGAACTTGCCTTTTAGCTTTCTGATCGCTTTGTAGTATGCATCCATCTTTTCGCTGGTCATATCCCAGTCCTTGTTGAGTTGGTTGATGACCAAAGCCGAGTCTCTGTAGACATAGAGACATTTGACACCGAGCTCGACCATAATGCGCAGACCGTGTAGGCATGCTTCGTCCTCGGCGGCGTTATTAGATGCTGGGAAATGAATCCTGAGGACATATTGGAGCTGCTCCTTAGATGGTGATACGAAAAGGACTCCTGCTCCTGCACCATCGATGTTTAGAGAGCCATCGAAGTACATCTTCCAATACTCGGCAGGCCCCTGAGAGGTAGGTGTGCTTAAGTCTATCCACTCGACGATAAAATCGACAAGTGCCTCAGACTTGATTGTAGTGCGGCTTGCAAATTCCAAGGAGAAAGGGCCACCGTCAATCAGCACTCTATCGAACTAAACCTTGTTGATACAAGGATCAAGGACCAGGGGAAAATGCCCTAGCTCAGGTATTGCAGCCCATTGGTCCTTTCTGCTGAAGGAGATCTCACGATGAGACCAAGGAGGGAGTCACGGATCGGTGATGAGGTTGTTGGCATTGGCCACGTTCAAACAAGCACGGGCGAGCAGCTTGCATTCTCGTTTGGTCTCGATGGACACTTTGCCCCCAATGATGGTGTGGACGCGGTCAATTGGCTTGACATACTTGTGACGAGGATCTGCGTCTTCATCATTGTTGTCCTCGTTACACTGCTCTCCTGCGTCGTTAGGCTTGTCGGATGTATCCGGAGCCTATTGGCGTGTGTAGATAGATTTGAGAACACGACAATTCTCCATGGTATGGTTTGACTTGGGATGGAGCTGGCAGGGTCCTTTCAATGCTTTGGCATAGTCTTCTTTGTAGTTGCGACGTCCGCCACCTTTTTTAACGGTGTTGACTTCGCCATCATCTTCTCAAGCTCGCTTGCCCCTGTAATCATCATGGTGATTATGCCGCTGATTACGCTAGTCGTGGTGGTCACAAGAATCGTTGCGCTGGTTGCGGTGATCAAAATTGTCGTTCCAACCACGGTTGTCGTGGTAGTCGTCGCGGTGTGGGGGTGGTCGGAGCGTGGAACCCTTGCTGCTTCTTCAATGATTATTTTTTTAGCATCATCGATATCCGCATATTTTTTAGCAGTGGCTAGGAGTGCTATGACTGATTCAGGTCTTTTACGGAGGAGCTTGTCCCTTAGGGCGTCGTGGAAGCGGAGACCAGTGATGAAAGCTTCGATTGCCTCATTGTCGGAGATTGATGGGACCTTGATGCGCATATCTGAGAAGTGTCGGATGTACTCGCGCAGTGGTTCATCTTTGTGATCTCGAATCCGCTGCAGATCATATTTGTTGCTGGGTTGTTCACAAGTAGCAATGAAGTTGTCGATGAATGCTTGCTTGAGCTTTAGCCAAGAATCAAAGTAGTTCACCGGCACGCTGACCAGCCATTGGTGGACTACATGGCCGATGGCGACTAGGAAGTAATTAGACATGACGTGCTCGTCAGCCATGGCTGATCTGCACGTGGTTTCGTAGAGCATGACCCATAACTTGGGGTTCTTCTTGCTGTCGTACTTCTGGAGTTTTTCGAGCTTGAAGTTCTTAGGCCATATGACTTGGTGAAGGTGAGGAGTAAACTGCTTCAAACCCAGAGGGCCATGGGTAGTATCATATTCCATATGATGATAGCTTTCGTGGGATGCACGATCATTGGCTCTTTGGTTAATGCGATCGCGCAGATCACGTTCTCCGAGGGAATGGCGGAGATCGTTATTGCCGTCATGGCGATCCCGATTGCCACGCTGGTTGACCCTGCGACCGTGGTTATCACGGCGATTGTCGCGGTTGTCTTGTCGATTATCATCCCGGTTGTCACGGCGGTTGTCATCCCGACCACCATCATGACCACCGTTTCTGCCTTAACGGTTGTCTGATGGGTCGTTGTTGCGCGAGCCACGTTGGTTGGGTGACTGTGGACGACTTGAGTACTGGCGACTGCGGCTTGATTCGACTGAGATGGATGGAGCTCGGGCTTGGTTTGCAATATCTGCGGTCTGGGCTATAGCAGCCGTCAGGTAGGCTTGTACATCATCACGAATTGCCTGAATTTCTAGGGTATTGGGTAGTCGTTGCATTATCGCCATAGCAACAGCTATGTTGGCGCTTGGAGTCCTGAAGACCTACTTTTCCCCTACCCTATCAAAGGCATTGTTGAGATCACGTGGCTGGAACCTTATGCGTCGTGCCTCCTCTTCTGCCTCGGCTTTGGCTTGTCTGGGATTAAACCGGTCAATATTGCGTGCTTCGCGTGCTAGCCTTTCTTGTTCTGTTTTGCCAACTGCCGGTGGTTCATCATTACTGACAACATTGATCAAGTCTCCTCGCCTTGGTGGGAAGGATAGGAATCGTGAGAACCCTAGGGCGTGGTCTGGGATATCCAGATCGTATTCAACTCCTTCATTGTCATGATGATGGAGCTTGGTGTGGACATAGCCACTAGATGCGATGCTGGATGAGGAGCTTGAGCCACCCTCTTGAACTGTGTGGACCGATCCTTCTTGACACTCCTCAATCTGGACCATGTTGATGAAGTTGTGCAGGCCGTAGGGCTGAGCCTGGTAATTCTCCATCAAGGCTTCGCACTCGGAGAGCCGGAGACCCGTTGCCGGGGCTTATCGGCGATGAACGGAGCGCCCTTTAGGAGTAGACGTGACCACGAGATCTGTACCGAGTCGTGCAGGATGACTGGCCCGAGCTAGTCGGATAGATCTGTTGTGGGTAGTGGTTACCTGCTCGGTAGGTTGATTTTGAATCAAATCTACCAGAGCTAGTGTTTCAGCAAGCTTGGTGCCAACCCGATCGATGGAGTCGAGCAGGTTGGTGTTGTCGATCTACCTCCCTTTGTAGCGAGGAAGCGGACGATGGGTTGTTAGTGTGGCTGAAGACGATGCTGGTGTGGCCAGAGCTAGATCCAACGTGGTCGGAGCCATAGCTGATGCTGGTGAAGCAGTGGTCGACACAGATTGGATCCGCGCCTCCTCCATGGTCATGGCGATGAAGTTGTTGAAGCCCATGGTCTGGGTGATCTAGCCGATAGTGAACGTGAGGCCGTTTGGTGTAGCCATAGAACTGGGGATGATGATCATCTTGTTTGTCTGGAGAGCTGTACGCACACCCCCTACCTGGCGCACCACTATCGACGAAATATGGTCGGCAGTCTACCTAGGTGTGGGGGTATTAACCCCTATACCCTTATGGCTAGGCTTGGGCTAGCCCGGATCAGGGGGTTTGGTCCACTAGAAGACGACGTGTGGCCCGGCCAACCTGTTCGGAGTCCCACGCAAGGAGTTAAAGCAGATTTGGAGATCAAGCAAGATCCTGGTCGGTTAGAATAGGAATCCTTATCCAGCCACCTATGGCAATTGTAACTGGCTAGGATTAGTTTCCAGATCTGTAACCCTGCCCCTGGACTATATAAGGCGGGCAGGGACCCTCTCTAAAAAATATCTCTCATTGACATACAACAATACAATCAGACTCATGACGTAGGTATTATGCATTCTTGGCGATCGAACCTGGATAAAACCTCGTGTCTGTCTTGCGTCACCATCTTGTTTGTGGCTTGCGCATCTGTCTGTCGACAATCTACTACCTTGGGCATACCCCTAGGTAGACTGCTGACCATATTTCATCGACAGTGGCGTGCCAGGTAGGGGGTGTGCGTACTGCTCTCCAAGCGAACAAGATGGTCATCATCCCCGGCTCCATGGCTACACCGAATGACCTCACGTTCACCGTCAGTCAGATCACCTGGACCACCGGCTCCGACGACTTCATCGCCATGACCACGGAGGAGGCACGGATTCAATCTGCATCGACCGCTGCTTCACATGCATCGGCTACGGCTCCGACCACGGTGGATATGGCTCCGACCACGGTGGATACGGCTCCGACCATGGTGGATCTGGCTTCGACCACAGTACATCTGGCTCCGACCATGCCCGCATCATCTTTAGCCACACCGACAACCCGTCATCTGCTTCCTTACTACAAAGGGAAGCAGATCGACAACACCGACCTACTCGACTCCATCGATCGGGTCGGCACCAAACTTGCTGAAACCCTAGCTCTGGTAAGTTCGATTCAAATTCAACCTAATGAGCAGGTAACCGCAACCCACAACAGATCTACCCGACTAGCTCGGGCCAGTCGTCCTGCACGACTCGGTACAGATCTTGTGGTCACATCTACTCCTGAAGGGCACTCCGCTCATCGCCGGCCAGCCTCCACGACGGGTCTCTGGCTCTCCGAGCACGAAGCCTCAATGGAGAACTACTAGGCCTAGCCCTACAGCCTGCGAAACACTACCTCCAACTACGCGTACAATATACAACACTGCTCAGATCTATGTATTATACATCGACCTCGGCCAAAGCCACGCAACTTCGTCAACATGATCTAGATTGAGGATTATCAAGAAGGATCCGTCCACACAGTCCAAGAGGGTGACTCCAACTCCTCGTCTGGCATCACATCTAATGCCTCCGTCCACACCGAGCTCCAGCATCATGACGATGAAGGCGTCAAATAAGATATGGATATCCCAGACCACGTCCCGGGGTTCCCACAATTCCCGTCTTTCCCACTAAGGCGAGGGGATTTAATCAATGTTGTTAGTAATGACGAACCACCAGCAGTTGGCGAAACAGAACAAGAAAGGATTGCACGCAAAGCACGCAATATTGACCGGTTTAATCACCGACAAATCGAAGCCGAAGCAGAAGAGGAGGCACGACGCATAAGGGCCCAGCCATGCAACCTCAACAATGCCTTCGATAGGGTGGGGGACAAACAGGTCTTCAGGACTCTAAGCGCCAACGCAGCCGTTGCTATGGCGACAATGCAACGGCTACCTAATACCCCAAAAACCAGGCAGTTCGTGATGATATAAAAGCTTACCTGACGGCTGCTATGGCCCAGACTGCAGAGATTGTAAATCAAGCCCGGGCTCCATCCGTCTCAGTCGAATCAAGCCACAGCCGCCAGTACTCAAGTCGCTCACAGCCACCCAACCAACGTGGCTCGCGCAACAACGACCCGTCAGACAACCGTCAAGGCGGAAACAGTGGCCATGATGGTGGTCGGGATGACAACCGCCGTCGGGAGGACAACCGCCGTGATGTTCGGGACGACAACCGCCGAGACAACCATGATAATCACCACGATAACCAAGGTCATAGGGTGAATCAGGATGGCAACCAAGATCACTATGATGGCAATAACGATCTCCGTCATTACCTCGGAGGACGTGATCTGCGCGATCGCATCAACCAAAGAGCCAGCGATCGTGCATCCCACAAAAGCTATCTCCATATGGAATATGATACTACCCACGGCCCACTAGGTTTGAAGCAGTTTACTCCACACCTTCGCCAAGTCATATGGCCCAAGAACTTCAAGCTCGAAAAACTTCAAAAGTACGATAGCAAGGAGAACCCCGAATTATGGGTCATGCTCTACGAAACTACATGCAGATCAGCCATGGCTGACGAGCACATCATGTCTAACTACTTCCCAGTCGCTGTTGGCCATGCAGGTCACCAATGGCTAGTCAGCTTGTCAGCGAACTACTTTGATTCTTGGCAAGAGCTCAAGCAAGCCTTCATCGACAACTTCATTGCTACTTGCGAGTAACCCGGCAACAAATACGATCTGCAGTGGATTCGAGATCGGAAAGATGAGCCACTGCGCGAGTACGTCCAGCGTTTCTCGGAGATGCACATCAAGGTCCCATCAATCTCCGACAACGAGGCAATTGAGGCTTTCATCACTGGCCTCCGCTTTCACGACGCCCTAAGGGACAAGCTCCTCCGCAAGAGACCTGAATCAGTCACAGCGCTCCTGGTCACCGCTAAAAAATATGCGAACGTCGACGACACTAAAAAGATAATTATCGAAGAAGCAGCAAGGGTTCCACGCTCTGACCACCCCCCACACCACGATGACTACCACGGTAGCCATGGTTGGAACGATAATTTTGACCACCGCAACCAGCGCAACAACTCCCGCGACCACCGCAACCAACGTAATCAGCGGCGTAACCGCCGTAACGATTACAGGGGCAAGCGTGCTCGAGAAGACGACGGTGATGTCAACACCATCAAAAAAGGTGGCGGATGTCGTAACTACGAAGAAGACTATGCCAAAGCATTGAAAGGGCCCTGCCAGCTCCATCCCAAGTCAAACCATACCATGGAGAATTGCCGCATTCTCAAGTCTATCTACACGCGTCAACAGGCTCCGGATACGTCCGACAAGCCTAACGACGCAGGGGAACAGCGCAACGAGGACAACGATGATGAAGACGCAGATCCCCGTCACAAGTACGTTAAGCCAACCGATCGCGTGCACACCATCATTGGAGGCAAAGTGTCCATCAAGACCAAACGAGAACGCAAGCTGCTCACCCGCGCTTGCTTGAACGTGGCCAACACCGACAAACTCATCGCCGATCCACGGCTCTCTCCTTGGTCTCACCGCGAGATCTCCTTCAGCAGAAAAGACCAATGGGCCATAATACCTAAACCAAGACATTTTCCCCTGGTCCTCGATCCTTGTATCAACAAAGTTCAATTCGACAGAGTGTTGATTGACGGCGGCAGCTCCATCGATATACTGTTCAAGAACAGTCTGCCGGCCCTGAAGATAACCTAGGTGGATCTCAAGCCATACGAGGCATAGTTCTGGGGTGTTCTCCCCAGACAGAGCTCTACACCTCTTGGGTAGATCACGCTACCTGTGCAGTTTGGGACCCCGAACCACTTCCGCGCTGACTATGTCAACTTCGTGGTCGCTAACTTCGACGGCACCTACCATGCTATCCTTGGTCGACCATCGCTCACCAATTTCATGGCCATACCTCATTATAGGTATCTGGTGCTCAAGATGCCTACTGAGAAAGGAGTTCTAACCCTTAGGGGCAACGTATATGCAGCTTATACCTGCGAGGACGATAGCTTTAAAATAGTAGAGGCTCACGACCTCTCTATTCGCATGGCCGAGACCATGCTCGACACCAAGAAGACCTCGGCCGACCACTTGGAGATCCTAGAGCTCGAGGCTCCACGCAAGAACATCAAGTCCAAGGAGCACAAGGTGATCCAGCTAGTCGACGGTGATCCCAGTAAAACAGCCCTTATCGGGAACAACCTGGATCCCAAAAAAGGAAGACGCGCTCATCAGGTTCTTGAGGAGCAACGTGGATGTGTTCGCATGGAAACCTGCTGACATGCCTAGTGTACCTCGGAACTTGATCGAGCACTCCTTGAATGTCAACGGCAAGGCCAAACCTATCAAGAAGAAGCTACGATGGTTCGCTCGCGACAAAAAGGAGGCGATTAGGGTAGAAGTTACATGGCTTTTGGCAGCCGGATTTATCAAAGAAGTATATCATCTGGAGTGGTTAGCTAACCCGATTCTTGTACGCAAAAAGAATAATAAATGGAGAATGTGCGTTGATTATACTAATCTCAACAAACACTGCCCTAAGGACCCCTTCGGCTTACCTCACATAGACGAGGTCGTAGATTCAACCGCCGGTTGCGAGCTGCTTTCCTTTCTCGATTGCTACTCTGGTTATCACCAGATCGCTCTCAAAAAGGACGACCAGATCAAGACATCTTTTATCATGCCTTTCGGTGCCTACTGCTACACGACCATGTCGTTCGGGCTCAAGAAAGCCGAGGCTACCTACCAACGCGCTATACAGGCCTACCTCAAAGACGAGATAAAAGACGACCTCGTCGAGGCTTATGTTGATGATGTAGTTGTCAAAACCAAGGAAGCACATACCCTTGTTGACAACCTGGAACGCACTTTTGCAACCCTTAACACATTCTAATGGAAATTAAACCCAAAGAAGTGCATCTTCAGTGTTCCTTCTGGCATACTACTTGGCAACGTCGTCAGTCACGACGGCATATGCCCTAACCTAGAGAAAGTCAAAGCTGTCTTGGACATGAAGCCACCCAAAAAGGTGAAGGATGTTCAGAAGCTTACCGGATGCATGACCGCTCTCGGCCATTTCATATCAAGATTAGGCGAAAAGAGATTACCATTCTTTAAACTGCTCAAAGCATCCGAGAAGTTTGAGTGGTCGGAGGAAGCAGACGCTGCCTTCACATAGCTGAAACAATACCTTACGTCACCTCCGGTCCTCACTGCTCCCAGAGAAGACGAAACACTCCTGCTTTACATTGCGACGACTAATCGAGTGGTCTCCACTGCCATGGTGGTCGAGCGCGATGAGCCCGGCCACGTCTATAAGGTACAATGACCAATCTATTTCATCAGTGAGGTACTCAATGAATCCAAGACCAGGTACCCACAGATTCAGAAATTGATCTACGCCATACTGATAACATCCCGAAAGTTGAAACATTACTTCAACAAATATCGTGTGGTGGTCATGACTGAGTACCCTCTGCGAGACATCATTAGCAACAAGGATGCGAACGGGCGCATCGTCAAATGGGCAATGGAGCTATGCCCCTTCTCCTTGGAATTTGCAAGCCGTACTACAATCAAGTCTCAGGCACTCGTTGATTTCATCGTCGAGTGGATAGACTTAAGCACGCCTGCCTCTCAGGGGCCCGACGAGTATTGGAAGATGTACTTCGATGGCTCTCTTAACATCGACGGTGTAGGAGCAGGAGTTCTTTTCGTGTCACCATCCAAGTAGCAGCTCCGGTACGTCCTCAGGATTTATTTCCCAGCATCTAATAATGCCGCCGAGCATGAAGCATGCCTACATGGTTTGCGCATTGCGGTTGAGCTTGGTGTTAAACATCTCTATGTCTATGGAGACTTGGCTCTGGTCATCAACCAACTCAACAAGGACTAGGACACGACCAGCGAAAAGATGGATGCATACTGCAAATCGATCAGAAAGCTGGAAGGCAAGTTCTATGGCATCGAGTACACACACGTGGTCCAGGACAAAAATCAAGCAGCAGATGCACTGTCAAAGTTAGGATCATCTCGAGCCAAAGTCCCACATGGCGTATTCGTCCAAGACCTGCTCATGCCTTCCATCGAAGAGGAAGATCCCACGGTCGACAAGCCTCTAGACTAGCAATTGGGGGCTATGGTTCCGGCGTCGAGCACCACTGAGCCACCTCCGACCACTTATGAGCCCAACTAGAGAGTACCTTTCATCAAGTACTTGACAAATGGTAGTGGTTACACTGATCGAACAGAAAACGAGCGCCTGATGCGTCGCAGTAAGCAGTATCTGCTCGTCGATGGCAAGTTATGGCGCAAGAACGCAAAGGAGGAAATCTTGATGAAGTGTATAACCCAGGAGGATGGCGAACATCTCCTAGACCAAATCCACTCTGGCTCCTGCGGTAACCACGTGGCCTCGAGAACGCTGGTTGGCAAGGCTTTTCGAGCAGGGTTCTATTGGCTGTCAGTGGTAGCCGATGCAGAAAAGCTAGTCCGCCACTATGAGGGTTGTCAGTTCTTCGCCAAGAGAATCCATGTACCAGCATATGAGATCTAGACAATACCAGCCTCTTGGCCCTTCGCATGCTGGGGACTGGATATGATCAGACCATTCAAACCGGCTCCTAGGAAATTTACATGTGTCTTTATGCTGATCGACAAATTTTCTAAGTGGATAGAGTACATGCCTCTAGTACAGGCATCCTCAGAAAAGGCTATCATGTTCCTCGACCAGGTCATCCACCGCTTCGACATACCCAACAGCATCATCACTGATCTGGGTACTCAGTTCACCGGGAATGCTTTTTGGGACTTCTACGATGAAAGGAGCATAGTAGTAAAATACGTCTCGGTGGTGCACCCTAGAGCTAATGGACAGGTCGAGCGGGCAAACAGTATGATTTTGGACGCATTGAAGAAGAGGATGTACAGAGAAAATGACAAAGCTCCTGGAAGATGGCTCAAAGAGTTACCAGCCGTGGTCTAGGACCTCAGAACTCAACCCAGTCGTAACACTAGCGTCTCACCATACTTTATGGTTTACGGCGCTGAGGCAGTCCTCCCAGCAGATATAGCTTTTAGATCAGCATGGGTAGAGAACTTCGATGAAGGCAAGGTCAATGAAGTGCGGGAGCTAGAAGTGAATAGTGTAGAAGAGAAGCGGCTCCATTCTTGTATACGTACAACCAAATACCTTGCTGTTTTGCATCGGTACTACAACAAGAACGTTAAAGAGCGGTTCTTCGTGGTCAGGGATCTGGTCCTGAAGTGGAAGACGAATTAGGCTGGTGTCCATAAACTCGCAACTCCATGGGAAGGGCCCTTCATGATCAAGAAAGTCACACGACCAACGTCTTACAGGTTAGCTCACCTAGACGGTATGGACGTACCCAATTCATGGCACATCGACAAGCTTAGGCATTTCTATGCTTAACTACTAAGATATGTACTCCTCTTGTACTTTCGATTTAATTCAATAAAGCTATTATGATTTCTCCGACCACTCTGATGTGTCACTTTGAATTTTACGGTTATTCTAACTTAGCCAGTCAAAGCCAACCACCATTCCTTCTTGGGTTTTCAGAGCAGGCCCTGTCTCTAGTTCCTCCCAACGTGTGCATGGGATCCGCTCTCTATGCTATGGGTGATTGCTAGGTCCCCCTGGTTTGACTTGTCCGCGTCTACGTGTGCACAGGTCACGCACCTCACACTCCGACCACATGGCAAACTAGGGCCATATAAACTTTTCAGGATGACATGTCGACTAAACTGGTACAACTAAATAGAACGCTAACATGTTCTCACTTAGTTACACCAACACGAGTTTCAAGCTTAAATACGTTTTATACAAAACAAATAAGCTTATGATGATATACAGTTACGTTATTACAAGCTTGCCTGAAAAGATACAAGTTTACAATAATACAACTACATCTTCTTCTATAGCTATGGCCTATCCTATTGGCTGGTCGGGGCAAGTGGCACCTGCTGCTCGCTGCTCCTGACGTCTTGCTCGAGTCTCAGAGACTCTTGTACTGGTCGAGCTGAAGAAGATGGCCCCGCCGATGCCTAGCTGGTCGAGACCGCAGGCTTCATCGGTTGGCTTAAAACTGATGGCGCTTCCAGCTGACTCGTTGATGGCGTACCCTGTATAGGTGCTGTCCCGCCTCCACACAGGTTAATATCACCAATTATTTTTGCCGACAAGTCCAGCTAGGTCATCCGAAGCTCCTTAGCCTTGTCTGGATCTACCTCCTTCGGGTACCCAGCCTCCAGGCGCTTGAGATCGATCAGGGGGTAGTGGGCACGCACCATGCTTAGCACATGTGTGCCTGTGTACTCACCCGCCTCCTTCATGAACTCTTGGAACTATCCCCGTGCCTTTTGGCATCTCTCGACCAGTCCGAGCTGCGGCGTCCTTGGCACTTCCTCTCTAAGCGCTGGGTCGATAAGGTTGAGGTTCTTCCATGTGTCCCGATCCTCGGTGATCTCTAGGCATCATGCCTTCCAGCCGTCACGATCTTTCATCATGGTTTCCAGATGCTTCTTGGCATTGACTTTCAAAATTGCAAACCGCACAAGACATTAAAATGCCATGCCACGACAAGATAAGGCGGGCAACAGAGTGAGCAAGGTGGTCTAGAACACTTACTTTTTAGTTTCTCCTTCATCTTGGTTGTGCGGTCCTGGAGTTGCGACTGGTCGTGCGCTAGTTTCTTGTTGTCCTCCTTCAATCGACCACACTCTACGGCCACACGGCTATTCTCCTCTTGGAGACGGATTACAGCTGTTACTATCAATAATGCAACAACACGTGTCATGCACTTGTTGTGATAAAGTGACAACTTACTTGTTTTTTCCTGCTCTTTGTTACTGAGCTGGACGCTTCAAGTTGGTGGCACAAGCGTTCCACCTCGGCCGCTAGTTCTTTATTGCTTGCTGTGATCCCCTCAATTTGGTCGAAGCACTTTTTTCGGTACCTTGCGGTTTTCATTAAGTCCTACATGTAAAAAGCTAAGTAAGACAGTTTGACTGGATAGCAGGATCAGGTGGTCAAGCAAAACATACCTGGACTTCCGTCACCAGACGTTTCGCCGCTCGTTCAACTTTCATGGCCTCTTCGACCTCTGGGATCTCCACATGAACAACCCATTGGTCGTTCCGCCAGCGCGACACATATACATGTTGTCGTTTGTCCTAGGGACGGCCCAGGACCTCCTCTACTTCGTCCTCTTCGGCCTCTTCTTCGGGTAGCGGTGCTGGTCTGGAGTTTGCAGCCTCTGCGATCACTATGGCCTTCCCACAGGCCATAGCATCGGCAAACATGCTCTGTGCCACCTCTAGCTGCTGCTCCTCGGTTTGGTCTATTTCCCTTGGTGCTGAAGAGTCCCCCTCAGTAGGGTTAGTGCTCGGAGCAACTGTACTTGGCTCGGCTCTCCCCTCGACCACCTGCTCGGGGACTGTTGTCTGGGCGCTTGTCTGCTGAGGCTCCGGCGGACTTTCTGCTATAGGTTCTTCCATGGTCGGCTGCTAGGCAATTTTCTCTAACATTGCTGGCGGAGCCACGCCGCTCTCGGCTAGTTGGTCGGGATTTTTGGTGGACGCCGACCTAATATATCCGAGATAAGTTCAGAAGACCACAGTATTCAATATAAATTGAAAGCTAACATCAAGGTTACAAGTACTTACATGTTGGAAGCATGGAATGATGTGGCAAACGCGCGTCTCTTTGGCCGTGCTTGCTCCGCGTGCTCTGTGGGTGCCACCTGGTCTCCCTCTACGACCAGCACCGGCGCCGAGGCTTGATGCTCGACCCCTTTGCCGCTTGTCCTTGGCGCTGCGGGGGTATGTGATGTGAGTCCCTCTAGCGCGGAGGAGCCACCTTGCTCCGTCGACTCCAGTTGCCTCCTCTTTCGAGGGACGAGCCGAAAGATGTCTGCATCCTCTATGTCGTCGTCCGACAAAGTCATGATCGCCTAACGACGCTTGCTGGTCGCCGGCTGCTTACCAACAACTCTGGCCGCTGCTTCCTCCCCAACTCCGAGCACGGCCCAGTCCACGTCCTCGCCCCCAGTGCTGGTCTGGGTGGTCGAGTAAGCAACTTGCGACCAATCTACACCAGGGGGTGGCGACACAAACACTATCGCTCTATCCCGACCATTAACCTGGGAATAAATAGGCGATCACACAGTAAGTTTCTACTACAAAATGAGACTACGGGTACAAGGCAAGTTAAGTTACCTTTGGGGGAGGTCGGGTGAGCTTGAAAGCGTGCTCAATGGCGCTCAATCTAACATAATTTGGATCAGCTAAGTTGAATAGCTCTCCAATTCTGGCTCTGATTTTGATCTTGTCAAGCGCCTCCTGCCTCGTTCTCGTTGGATCTGCGCTACCTTGGTACTTGTAGCTGGGAGTACCCTCCTCTGGCAGGGTTGGATCCTTCGGCTGATGAAGTTCCCGACCATGCTCGGACCATCCAGTTTCTTCCACAGGATCATCCCAAGAAGTTCTAAGATCTATTCCAAGTGCTCGGGCTTCTCCGATCAGCTAATCTTCTTCTCTGGAATGAACCCCACGTCGCACAATGTGATCGTGTTTGGCTCTTCGCGGATATAGAATCACTTCTTGTACCAGTCATCAAGCGACGTGTTCCAAGGGCAGTGCAGGTACTAGGCTTTCATCCCGTCATGAAGATTGAGGTACACACCTCCAGCTATCTTCGATCCGCTGCTTCCTTTCTTCCGCAAACAGAAAAGATGGCGAAAGAAGTCAAAATAGGATTGAAAGCCACCATATGCTTCGCAAAGATGAATGAAGGTGGAGACAAGAAGAATCGAGTTGGGATGCAGATTGCAAATCCCAACCTCGTAATACAAACAGAGCCCCTGAAGGAAAGGGTGCACTGGGACCCCAAAACCCCGCTTGAAGAAATCTTCGAAAACCACAATCTCACCTGGTTGTGGATCGGGGTACCCCTTGTCCTCCGACGCGTGCCATCCTGCGAGTTCCTTATTGTGGAGTACTCCCATAATGACGAGGTCTTCGATGGTCTGCTCGTTGCTTCTTTATTTCCACCACTCCTTCGCCATGACTCCGGCTTTCTTCTGGGCGTCACTCTTCGCCATGAATCCGCCCTTGCTGATGGAGGTGGATACGGTGGAGGGTGATTGGTGATGATTTCGAAGGTATTAGGGTTGGTAAGAGGAAGAAGAAGGCTGCGGCGGCGAATGGTAATGGGGATCGGTAAAAAGTAACTTACCAGTTCTATATTATAAATAACCAAGAGTTCCACCGTTTCGTCTGCCCGAGATTCTTGGGAGACATGCGCACACACCGCAGATGGTTGTTTTCACAACCTCGAGATCTATGCCAATATATGCGCCTCTTCGTTATTAGTGTATGCGCCTCTTCGTTGCTAGTGTGAGAGGGCCCACACTGATGCACCTCCTTATAGGTGCCAAGCGACTGTTTGCTTGAAAAGACAAGAAGGCAGTATGATGTGCTATATCCATCTGCTTTTTTGACCAGACGTGCCAGATTGGAATTGACAGAGTAAGAAGATAAATAAATACACCAAATAATAGTGCAAGTGGCATTCGTTTCTTTGCTGCATGTCTCGTGCTCAGGGATGGTCCAGACCACTGTTGTGCTCGGGGACTGCCCAGACCACTACCGTACTCGGGGATTGCCCAGACCACTACCGTGCTCGGGGACTGTCCAGACCACTACCGTGCTCGGGGACTGCTCCGACCACTACCGTGCTCGAGGACTGCTCCGACCACTACCATGCTCGGGGACTGTTCCGAAGAATGCTCGACGACGGCTCTCCTCGGCTACATGTGACGTGTACTCACATACAGTCGAGAGGCATTTATTTGGACCTTGCTACAAGGCTTATACTTCTCCTTCCAGCAAGCTCGGGGACTACATCGGTACGATGCACCTGCTGGTGCATCTCGTATTGATTGTACGACGACTGGATTCTTAACTTCAGTGGAATTTTTTTAGACCCTGGCACCACGTGTCTACGTCACCTACTACCAGGCTCGGGGACTAAGTGGGCACATTTCACCTTGCGGTGAATGTATTTATTTTATCGACCTCTATGTTTTGACTGATTGCCAAGATTACTACTGTCCAAGGGTTACTTACATTTCTTATCAGAAATACAAGTGGGCACACTTAATAAGGAAAGAAATCTTTTTCTTTTTTCTTTAAGAGCACCATGCATTCTTCGGACAACCGAAATCTTCGGCTATAATCGTGGTCTACTGCTCTCAGTTCTGATCAGAATGCTGGCGTATTTGATTGGTCAATGTTTCAATCAGTTGGAGATGACATGAGGACGGATCGCATTAGTCGAAGGAGATCGAACGGCGTGTCGCAGCATAATACATGGTGCTCGGGGACTAGCTGTGGGGGTATTAACCCCTATACCCTTACGGCTAGGCTTGGGCCGGCCCGGATTAGGGGGTTCGGTCCACTAGAAGATGACGCGCGGCTCGGCCAACCTGTTCGGAGTCCCGCGCAAGGAGTTAAAACAGATTTGGAGATCAAGCAAGATCCTGGTCGGTTAGAATAGGAATCCTTATCCGGCCACCTATGATAATTGTAACTGGCTAGGATTAGTTTTCAGATCTGTAACCCTGCCCTCAGACTATATAAGGCGGGCAGGGACCCTCTCTAAAAAATATCTCTCATTGACATACAACAATATAATCAGATGCAGGACGTAGGTATTACGCCTTCTTGGCGGCCGGACCTGAATAAATCCTCGTGTCTGTCTTGCGTCACCATCTTGTTTGTGGCTTGCGCATCTGTCTGCCGACAATCTACTACCTTAGGCATACCTCTAGGTAGACTGCCGACCATATTTCGTCGATACTAGGGGTATGCCTAAGGTAGTAGATTATCGGTAGACAGATGTGCAAGCCACAAACAAGATGGTGACGCAAGACAGACACGGGATTTTATCCAGGTTCGGCCGCCGTGAAGGCGTAATACCTACGTCATGCGTCTGATTATATTGCTGTATGTCAATGAGAAATATCTTTTGAGAGGGGTCCCCTGCCTGCCTTATATAGTCTGTGGGACAGGGTTGCAGATCTGGAAACTAATCCTAACCAGTTATAATTGTCATAGGTGGTCGGATAATGATTCATATTCTAATCGATCAGGATCTTACTTGATCTCCAAGTCTGCCTCGATTCCTTGCGTGAGACTCTGAACAGATTGACCGGGCCGCACGTCGTCTTCTAGTGGGCCAGACCCCTTGGTCCGGGCCGGTCAAGCCTAGCCGTAACACTATACGTCACCGTGACGCCTGAGGCGGCAGACCACCTGTGCGGTGCTCATCCCTAGTAGGCGGGGTAGGTGACTGGCATTGGTCCCACGTGCATGGGGCGCGTGAAAATAGAGCGGGCTTTCCACGGACGCGCGTGACGATGTCCGGATGGGGCGGGCTGGGATGGTCGCGCGTACGCGTGGGAGTCGGCGAGCGAACCATGCAGGCGCGCGTGACGGAGGTGACGCAGCAGCTGCTCCCGGACACTAGCCCTTCGGTTTTCGGTATGTGCATGTTATAGGCCTGAGCCGTGTAGGTGCATCGGTTTCAAAAGTTGGTGTCCCTCTTCTCTCTTTCAATCACTTAGATGTGTGGGCACTGCCACAATCTGATAAAAGGTGGGTTTGCACAAATTATTGGATTGTGAAATCTAAGCAAACAGATTTGTGGACGAATGATCAAAAACAGTTCTTTATTCCAGTTATTATAGGGGTAATAAAAGCTAGAATCTGCAATTCTTTGTTTCAGTTAGAGATACAAAAGCTAGAATCCACAATGCCTCAATTTGTTCACAGGAAAGAAGAAAAAAATCCATCCCAATTCATCTAAGTGCCCGTTTGGATATAGGTATTGGGGCGTTGGATTTGGCTTTGGTATTTACTATCCTCCAATTCTAGTGTTTGGAAGCTTTATCACTCTTTTCATCAATCTTCACATCTCTATCTTCTCTTATCATCTCTTATCTATCTCTATCTCCATCTCTATGTCTAAATATTTTATTTTTATGGGCAATGATCAGGTAATATCTCAAATAAATCTGAGCCATTGATTTTTCAGATTTTTACTTGATAAATTAAAAAAATCTAGGAAAACAAAAATAAAACCTCTGGATTCCTCTAATAACGGGAGAAAGAAAATCATTCTTGCTCCGTGAAAACATCCGCTCAGATTCCCCTAATCACAGGAAAAACATCTAACATGTATGGACACGCTGAAGATGAGTCCATACATCCCTACTTGCCAACTTGCCATCACTGTTTAACGATAGCAACGCAAGCGCGTCCATCATCTGCCTCTCTTGGGCCTCATTTGGCTCAGCCCAAACCCCGGCCCACCATAACTATGCCCTGAGAACACTAAAAACCCTCGACTCGTCTCTCTCGTCTCCTGTCCTGTGCTGCCCTTGCCCGTCGCCTTGTTGCCCGCCTGCCTCTCCGCCGCAGCCGCAACGGAGGAGTAATCTCGCCCACCGCCATCGAGAAGTACGCATCCTTCGTCCTGTGGATCCGGATCTTAATCCTTGTTTAGTACAGTAGTTCGTTAGTAGCGAACGTAGCCATGTGGATGTGTAATCCACCCAGCTATTGGCCTCCTGTTGGCGTCTAGTGTCTCTTCCTGAGCTCGTAACTAAGAATGTAAATATATCCTGTTCTTAACTAAATTCACCAGACATTATGTTGTCTGTCTAAATCTTCTTCATGTTGCGTCCCTATTTTGGATTATTTGAGATATTTGCAACCAGAATTTTTGTTTTGTGTGAGCAACTGAGCACTTGTTTGGGGAAATTGAGTTACATTTAGGGCTTGTTCGGTTGTTTTGGATTCATGGCCTGGAATTATTCCTGGCTGGAATGATTGTGTATTTTGTATAACAATTCATCAGCTGGATTGGTTCCTGCCTCCATTCCGGAATAACCGAACGGCCCCTTAGGGGTTTCGTACCAATTCAAAAGGCTTTCCTTCCCGTTATTCAAATAAAGCTTTGTTTTGGCTCAACTGATATTCTCAATTTATTTGCAGAGTTTTAGGAAACACACTGTTAGACTGACTCAATTGGATGCAGTAAAACTGATGAAGTGTTTTTTTAGCTGAATCTGAACTTCGGAGTGTCAAATATTCTATTCGTCGGTTCCACATGTGGACTGATTAACCAACACCATTCTTTTTTACTTTGCCTTAGCACCTTTTTTCATTAAGAGGGTAAAAAACATTAAAACAAATACAAAACTCATTGGAAGCCTAAGCTTACAGATGAGGATTTAGTTCTCGTAGGCGTTAATTACACAAACACTTTGTGACCAAACAGAGAAGCACATGGCCCAAATACAATACTCATTGCAAAACAATACGCGACTGTAGCTGCCTGAAACTTGCTAGAATCCACTCTTCAGCCTCTTCCAGAATCAGCTCCACTTTTTTTATCAGAGTCGACTAGCAGCTACTGAACGTGCGATCATTACATTTTTTCCAGATGTGCCAGGACACCAAAAGCACAAGTGTATCAAAATCACGACGAGAGAGCTTCGGAACCAACTTCCTAGATCCAAGCCACCAATCAAACATCTTGTCGAATAAGGGATTAACACCTCCAAGCCTAGGCAAAGTAGCAGACAGGACCAAACTTCCCGACTGAGAACATAATCCATCAGCTGGTGATCCAGTCTCTGAAACCTGATCGCACAAGGCGCAGGAGTCTGAATCCTGCAAATTGTGCTGCCACCTCCTATTTGCTGTCCAGTGCTGACTATGGAGAGCTACCCGAAAGAAATATTTCACTTTCTGTGGAGGACAGACCTTCCAGAGCTCCTTCGTGCCTGCCATACGGATTGAGCCAACTAACATTGCTCTGTAAGCCGATGAAACTGAATACTGCTTGTTTGCTGACCACCACCAGATCAACCGATCATGGACGCGACTCCGAAGCACTACCTGATCCAGCCTCTCCCAAATCATGACATAGTCCAGTAGCACCTGCACAGTCAGCGCCCCACGAATGTCCTTTACCCATGCACAGTTGTCGAGCGCATCCCTGACGGAACGACACTGATGTCGAGCAGGAACCAAGAAGAACACTTCCCATCAACCACTTGGACCTCCATTGCAGCAAAGAACAAGGCTTGGACTACTTTCTCTGGTTTATTCGGAAGACCAACCCAGCATCTTTTGTGGATCAGACCACGGATACCACTCCCAGCACAGGCGCAGAGCCATACCAAAGCGATGCAAATCGGTGATCCCTAACCCTTCAAGTTCTTTAGGCCTGCAAACGACCTCCTGCATTACCTTGCACTTGCCACCCGGCACTGATTCAGCACCAGCCCACAGAAAATCTCTCTGCCGGCCATCAATAGCTTCGATTGCCCAAGCAGAAAGACAAACTGCAATGGGGACATGCACTGGCATGGCCAACAGCGTGGCCTGGGTCAACATGGCTTTCCCAGCCAAGTTCAAAAGTCCACCCTTCCATTCCGGAATAAGATCCACATGGTCCAGGTATTTTGTTTTGCGTTCTGTTCTTTGTACTTAGTTGTGTCACTGCAAATTGGATATGCTTTTCTTGTTTTTGCTTGTGTAGAAAAAAGTAGCTTGCTTGTAGTAATATGGAGGAAGGAGGATGGGATATTTAATAATGAGTCTTTAATAATTCCCCTCCAGCAGTAACCTGTCTAGATAATTATCCTTAGCGCAGACCCTATGATTTCAATGTAGTAGCAATATGATTGTGTCAAGTCCCTGGTCTGGTGGACGTGAGGAAGCCAAATGTTTAGTTTGGATGTCAATTCCTTGTGGATGCCTTTCAATTCTGGCTATGGGTAGAACCATGTCTTTCGATAGCTATTTTTGCTGTTATAATAGTTCTCGCATTACATAGTCTAGGTGCAACTATTCACTGTCAAAGCAAGCTATACTTCTATTGTCTCTATAGAAAGCCATGTGTTATGAGTGTGTTCCACATAGGGGGAACAAGGTTATCTAATCTCCAGTATGCTCATTGCAACATCCTATGTTAGTGATTACTGTTGTGTCCTTGGCAAAAAGAAATGATGAGTTGATGACAGTGTCAGTGTGTTGTTTCACACATTATGCTACCAATAAAGTTGTATTGTCTCTTACCTAATTTGCACATCCAGTGCATAGTCAGTGTGTGGACTACTGAAACATTATGATTGCAAGACTTGTGGCCTGTGGGTCGGTGTTATTCAATTTGCCATTTAATTTGCATGCTGGGTTTTCTTTTCACCCCTTCCATCTGCCACAAATTATTTTTTGTTTTTACCTTTGTGAAATGTTTTTTTAAATAGTACAGCAGGGGAAGCCCCCACTGTAAGTTTTATATTAATAAAATAAAAGAGGCTGTACAAGCACACAAAACTGTGCAATTAAACAACGAACAGCAGAAACTAGAAGCCTAAGAGAGGCAAGGAAACTAGGCTAGGGAATCTATACAGGATAAGAAAGCAGACGCTTAGCATCACAGATCCTGAAGTCGAGCTTCCTCACTAAAGCTGAACTTCCAAGAATCTAAGGAAGGACGAGCCCTTTGCGAAATGTTATCTGTTAGTCTTAACGTGTTAGTAGACCTCTATTTGATGGCTTACTAGTTGCTGTTTCTTATATATACTCAATTATTATTTTATTCCAAAGCTGCTAGTGTAATCCTTTGGGGTTTGTAACACATGGCAGCCTTACAAGTCTGTTTTTCCACAACTGGTGATGTCCAATTTTATTGCCATGAGCAATGAAATTACATGGTTTGAGTACTTTGAGTTTTGAAGAGTCTTGCTACAAGCAATACAAAGAGTTCTAATCGGCTAACCCAGACACATAACCAAACCGATATTCACTACTAGCAACCTTCTATTCTTACAGCTACTAAACAACAGACAATAAGACATAGAATAGGCCCATGGTCCACTCCACCACCTAGATGCAAAAACAGCAAATTTTGCACTTCTTAATGCCCACTAGCATCTTTTCGCTGCCTCCATCATCGCAATGAGACTGCTACATCTTAAGTTATTATCTCCATCCTGCTGCCTTCATTATGCTGCTCGAGTGGAAGCTTAGCACTGCTTCCTTCCAAATATATGCTCCTTCCAGCGCCTTTCTGGAGTCCCGCCCAATAAGAAGAAACAAACAAGCAAGCAAACACGTGATCTCAGCATAAGATCTAACCAACTTCTTTTGAAAACAAAATAAACATATTATTTCTTTCCCACCATAAGGCCAATAAATAGCAGCCAGTCCAACCATGGGAAATTGCTTCCCATTTGGGAGAGATTTCTTGCATCAAACCCAAAAATGATAAAAAAGAATCTGGTCTACAAGATGCTCCTACACCATAGTTAAACTACATGCATACTTCGCCATCGAACAGCCCAAAGTTAAATGTTGAATATTTTCATTCTCTTCATAAGTCTGCTGGTGCACATCTCTGCAGGTTCGCCGAGGATGGTGAGAGTTAGCGTCTTGAACGATGCTCTCAAGAGCATGTATAATGCTGAGAAGCGTGGGAAGAGGCAAGTGATGATCAGGCCATCTTCAAAGGTGATCATAAAGTTCCTTTTGGTGATGCAGAAGCATGGTTAGTTCTCTTTATTTACATTTTGTTTGAAACTTGCTGAAAATAAGGAAAGGGTTCTCATGACTGCTGTCCTTTTCTGCAGGGTATATCGGTGACTTTTGAGTATGTTGATGACCATCGTGCTGGAAAGATTGTTGTTGAGTTGAATGGCAGGCTGAACAAGTGCGGAGTAATCAGTCCTCGTTTTGATGTTAGGTGTCAAGGAAATTGAAGGGTGGACTGCTAGGCTCCTTCCATCTCGTCAGGTCCGTTCCTTCGCCATACGGGCTTTGCTTGTTTCTAACTATGGATCTGACGCTGGGTATCTGTACAAGCAGTTCAAATTTTACATTGTAATAATGTAATTATCTTTCACTGTTTGTTGTGCAGTTCGGTTTTATTGTCTTGACGACCTCTGCTGGCATCATGGATCATGAAGAGGCCAGGAGGAAGAACGTTGGTGGCAAGGTGCTAGGGTTTTTTCTACTAGATGGAAGTTTGATAAAAAAGGATTTTGAATCAGCGTAGTAGGATGTTTGTCCTTGACTTATATTCCTGAAGTTTCGAACGAGTGAGACTGCACAAGTGCAATTTACTTTGTATTATTCTTACCGAAATCCAAATTTTGGAAGAAGGATAAGTGTCCTTTTGCTTTTCTTTATTGCGCCCTCTGTTTGTTTAGCAAAAGCTTTCAACCTTTGTACCACGAAAGTTTGAGATTTTGGTAAGAAGTAAAATTCGTTGGTGCAGTACAATGTCGATATTTTTGACAATTCATGATTGCAAGGTGAACACGTTTGCTTCATTCCTAAGATTGCCAAGGGTTGTCACACTTGGCGCCTAACTTTTGCCACACTTTTTCTTGCCTAAATCATCTAACCTGTGGCAGAGAGAAAAAGATAGCCACAACTTGGCTTGCAAGGATGTGTTGCCAAGACATGATGGGCACATGGCTTGTGGGATCAATCCATACCTAGGCGAAAAGTTTGCCACGCCTAACTTGAGACATGAAACCAGATGCTAACCTGACCTAGTAAAACCTAAGTGACTGCTTGTCGGGAGTCCTGGTGCTGTCTGGACCCCCAACAATTATATGCTTCTCCACGAATGTTTTGGACCTGTGGATCTGTGCCTGATGGATTATGCGCCGTTCTCCTAGATGCTAAGCTACTGTGGCTGCTACTAGATGCTAAGCTACTGTGGTTGTCATTCCTGTTCTGCTCAAGGTTGCAACTGCTCTACATTACTTCGATGCTGTCTTCTCTTTTGTATCCGGCAAGAAACCCGCCATCTTGTAAACGCGTCAGGGATGCAGACACATCATTCAGATGTGTTGCTAATTAGTCTATTTGTGCAGAACTCATGACGTTTCTTTCACAGAAATTCTAAAACAAATGCCTTGATGTGAAATTGGCCAACTTGTTTCGTTTTGTCGACAGCATGTAACCATTACATAGTTGAGCTCGAGTAAAAAATGCATCACACAAGATAAATGCCATCTCTGTCAGAAACTAAAAATCCAAGGTCTTGTTTCAGATTGTTTACATAGAACTGCTTGATTGCAGTGTGCGAGGTCACCTTGCATCAAAGATAGCGAAAGGCAATTAACTCAGCAGATATGAAGGAAAAGTATCTGTTCAGTGAATTTCTTCCTTCTTCCATTAGTAACTGTTCCCTCCAAGGACTTTACATGATCCCAACATTTCCAATTTTTGGGCTACGTGGTCTGCTAAATATGTGATATGGTTGTAAAAGCTACGAGGAGAGAACAGCAAAGTAGGCACTATAAACATCGCTACCACCAAATTTTACACAAAGTCAGAACGCAGCCAGCAGCCAAAACATGATCAAGGCTGATGTAGCACTGAATGCCCAAGACACGAAGGCAAACGCTGTGGCGAGCTCATATTTTCCGCAAGGGAGATGGGTATACCTTCTGCAGAAGAACACGTCCTTTTGAAATAGAATTACTACACCAGCAGATGAGCTTGCTGCGGCGAATGACAGAATTGCTGTTACCTACACTCAGTAGATTGGTTTTCATTAGTGCTGCTGAAAGCATGGACGTGATTAGATGAGCATCGCCCAAATGAATACAAGGCTAGACTCGTACAATTTGATAAATAACAAATCCACACCAGACTGAATGTAATACACAGATCTGATCTTTCCTCTTAGTATGACCCCAAGCTGGCATCACAATGCATCATCCATCAAATAGGGAGAGCATGAATAATGAACATCATGTACAGAAAACCAAACTTTGCCAATTTAAAACTAACATGAATTGTACAAATGTGAAACTATCAACTCTTCTTAAAAGGGGAAAACAGAATGTACTGGATCATTTAAGTATCACAGATTTAGAATGTGCAGAGCACTTATGTTGAAAATTAGATATTATTATTACTCTCTCCATCGCAAACAAGTAATAGTTTGCAAATTGATACTCTATAAAACACAACTTTGATGACCAAAATCTATTCTGATATAAATGGAACTTCAGCATTTTGAACAAATCTACAAACATTCGTGTTCCTATTCACAAATAAATTGATAGCCAAATAGTTCACGAGCTTTTACATTGAGAATCCTAAAACATTTAAAACAAAACAAAAACTTCTAGAGGAGTAGCATAACAAAATTTATGGATAAAGCTCCACATTTCCAGAGATATAGAAAAGAACTGCAAAAATATCAATCAGTTTGGAATATTCATATGGACAACTTCAGTGCTTCTATAAAGTTGTATACCAATATACTGGATGTTAAGGGTTTATCAAAGCATATAGGTAAAAGCACATTAGATGACAAGAGTTCCAAAATGAGTTTAGTCATTACCCAGTCTCCAACGACAAACAAGCTCAATAGAATGGGGCTGGTGAGATCCTTGTTGGCTGTAATGGCATATCCATCAAGACACGCAAGTCCAAAACTCCACAGCATTTGAAGTCCCATTGATGCAATCAAGTAGCTGAAATGTGAAAGACAATATGAGGTTTTTGCAAATTTGAAAGGAGAAAGTTTACGAGCTGTAACAATCTGAGTTAACATCTTACTAAACATCAGCAGATAAGCAATCACAGCAACAAGGATCCATTAGATACTGGAATGACTACAAATGCACCACGTGTTTCAAGCTACCACCACCATATCGAACAAAATGGATTCTTTGAATACGCCTCCAGTGTCACCATGCTAATATGCTTTTCGGACTATCTGTACAATTGGACGGCAATCATATACTTCTCAGAATTTTTGTCTCGGATGCTGCAACTAACCCTCCGAACTAAATGCACTTGACAAAACGCAACCTAGAAATTAAGAAGCAGTTTGTTAGTCGTCCCTCCCTCACTCCACAATTCCCCCATAAATGAACCCAATTACGACTGCATTGATCCAGAAAAAAAAATAATGAGGATTGATGAATCGTCAGAGAATAATCCGAGGCAAAATGGGGATTTAGGGATGCTCCCCGCCAAATGGATAGATTCACGAGAAACCCCAACCAACAGAGACCACGGTAGGCTAGAAGAAGAAACCCCCAAAAGACAAGGTCAACCGGGACGCGGTTTGTGGTTTTCATGTAGCTTACCAGAAGGCGGTGTAGCTGACGAATCCGAGCGAGCTGCCCATGAGGCCGATGCAAGCGGCGGCGAAGAACGTCTGCCCCACCCGCAGCACCAGGCCGCCCCAAGAACCAGGCCTCCCCAGCAGCCCGGCCATCGCCTCCTACCCTCGACCCACCGTCCTCTCGCCCCCGCCGATCACTCCCGCCGCAGCTCAGCGGCCGCGGCGATCGACCATGCGCGCTCCAATCCTGTGGGTCAGGAGTTGGGCGGATCACTGCGGGTTTTAGGCAAGAATTGGGGTCTCGAGGAGGCGGCGAAGGGGATTTTAACAGTAATTGACAAGTACTCCTCCCGAACAGTGGCAAGGATTTGGGTCTCGAAGAGGCGGCGAAGGGGGTTTTAACAGTACTCCTACCAACAACAGCAGCAGAGGGGGAGGCCAGGAGGGTGGAAAAGCGGCGAGATGGTGGAGGGGACGAGAATTTCGGGTGGAGGGCCGGCGGACGTTGGTGCGACTCTGACGCGCGCGCGGCGGAAAAGCGCCGCCGGGTTGCGTGTGTTGGCTGCTTCCGCGTGCGCGCGCGCCTGCCGTCGCGCGGACGGCCGAATTTTTTACAATTTGTTTTCTTTTTAAGTTTCTCACGGAACATACTCCTAACGTAAAGAATTTAGAAAATAGACTATTAACTTGGCTCTGACACCGAGCCCCCTGGCAGGTCCTCGGCGTCGAGCTCGACGCCGTAGATCTTGGCGCCGAGCTCGAAAATATCTAACGGGCCCACGTCTTTCCTCTCTTCTTCTCCCTCTCGCCCTAGCCGAGCACTGCCGCCGACGCCGCCGCCCTTGCCCGCGCCACCCGCCGCGCCCTCGTCCGCGCCCCCGCCGCGCCACTGCCCCCGCCGCACCACCGCCGCCGCGCCACCGCCGCCGCGCCGAGCCCGCGCCGCGCCACCGCCGCGCCACCGTCGCCGCGCCGCTGCCCCACCGCGCCACCGCCGCCCCCGCGCCGAGCCTGCCACCGCCCCCGCCGCACCACTGCCGCCGCGCCGCGCCGAGCCCGCGCTGTGGCCCGTGCCGAGCCCGCGCCGCCGCGCCCTGCTCCCGCGCCAGCCACCGTGCCCGCGCTCGTCCGCCACCGCCCCCGTCGCGCCACCGCCGTCGCTCCGCGCCGAGCCCGCGCCACCGTGCCCGCCACCGTGCCCGCGCACGTGACCCGAGGCCGCCCCCCCCGCCCCGCGCTGCGCCTCGTCGTGCTGTAGAGCTGCACCGCCCCCGCGCCGCGCTGTTGCCCGTGGTTGGCCGCCGCGCCGCCTCCACCGCCATCCTCGCCTTGCCCTCCACCGTCGGCCCCGGCCGCGGCCCGCCTTGCCGTCCCTCCACCGCCGGCCTCACCCCGCCTTGCCGCCGTCCACCGCCGGCGTGCCTCCCGTGGCCGTCGAGCCGGACTCGCCGTGGGTAGCCCCTGACATTCCGCGCCCGCCGCGCGCCACCGCTGTTGTCTGTCGCGCCACCGCCGGCCCGGAAAGGTAAAAATTATAAATATGCAATATACCTACTTAGTTGGCATTTGTTATTTATTAGTTAATATGATGACTCAGGTAGTTGATTTAGTTAGTGATCTAGTGAGATATATATGTAGATAGATAGAAACATAGGCACATAGGCACATAGATATAGTTAGATAGCTACTTAGATATGTAGTTACATTTTTAGTTATCTACATATGATCTAGCTATTTAGTGAGTACACTGTAAATATATACGTAGTTATTATCTTGATTATTTAGTTTGTAGTTAGAAAGTACTTGTTAGGTACTATCTATCGTCTAATTTGGACTGAAGGACATGTGTTTCGTTATGTGTTTGAATTAGATGGACAACCTAGTGACCATATATCATGGAGGCACCGTTGAAAGCGATCGCTATGGATATGTTGAGTTTCCTGACATGCAAAGCGTGCCTGTGCTATTCAATGATAGGCCTTCATTTAGTGGCATGGTTGCAAGGGCTCGAGAGGAGCTGCATTGCCTTGGAGATGATGGCATTGCAGTTGATGGTGTACTGCACCTAGGTTGTCCTCCGAACATCTTCAGGCGAATGATCTCAATTGGTTGTGCGGATCAGTGGGAGAACTATGTAAGATCGGCTATGAAGAGCCAGCTGCAATGTTTGGACGTAGTTGTGCATCGGGTGTTAGTTGATCCCATCCCTCATGGGTTTACCCCAGCAATGGATCATCAGGTATACATCGACCCTCCCGTTCCGGAACCTTGCCTGCATGTGCAGATTGTACCTACGGTTCCCGATGCTCAATCTGCCCCCAATGCGGTATTTGGAGATGGTTGTCAGACTCATTTTTTCGTGGCAGATCATCCTTATGAGATCCCTTTGACACAGAATCATCCGAGTAAGTGTCTTAACCGCATAGTTTTTGGGAGCTTACCCCGTTTCTTATATCTATTTCTTTCATTCTTTCCTCATTTCTGTAATGATGTTGCAGGAGACATTCCTGAGAATGTGGATATGCCCCCTGTTGCTGCGCAAGTGCACTTTGGAGATGGATTCCGTGGGTCAAATAGTGTTGAAATTATACATGATTCGGAGCCATATGAGATGGCTAGGGCTCTGGATTCTGATGATGATCGCCCTGTTAGAGAGCTAATGAAGAGTGATGTTGAGATGATGAGGCGTATCTTTCCCGGCCGTCATGATCCTAGAGTTCATGAGTTCAGCGATCTTGCTCATTCTGATCAGGCGTTTGTAGAAGGACATGATGATGAGCTCCTAGAAGCTCCTGAGGCCGGTCCTAACATGGTAATTGAGAATGGGTGGGTGTTCAATGACCTCCCTGCTTTGAAGAGGTGGTTGTAGGCTTTTGCAGTGATACAAAAGAGGCCTTATAGGGTATTGCATTCATATGCGGAGCGCCGTTACATAGTTATGTGTGACAAGGAACGCTGCCCATGGAGGGTTTGTGCAAGGAAGCAACAGGTAACTGGAAAATGGAAGATCATAAAAGTTGTTGGGACACACAATTGTGCTGACCATGAGCTAACACTAAGGCATCGGCAGTTGACATCTACCCTCATTGCCAAGTGGTTGATGAGAATTTTATAGGAAAAACCCAATATGAAGGTGAGGACAATTATCAGGACCGTTGAAGCGTTGTATGGAGGATATATGATAACTTATGGTAAAGCATGGAGGGCTAAGCAGCGAGCATGGAAGTGTCTATGTTTCACCACCGATAGCCTACCACAGAGATACCCGGGGCAGTTTGTTCGGGCTTTGGCGTATACAGAACTCGACGGTAAACGCAAGAGACAGTCGATTTATCCTGGTTCGGGCCCTCGACCGTGATCGAGTAATAGCCCTACGTCCAGTCGGCGTTAGCCTTTGCGTTGGATTGATTATCAAGTGTTGTCTCTAACTCTCTTCTCCCATCTAAGGAGTCCTGTCCTCTTTTATATAGTCAGGAGGCTAGAGTCCTAGTCGGTTTATAATGTAGAGTCCTAGTAGGATTACAGGATAGTATTACTACTAGGATTACATGGGAGGAATCCTAATCAAACTAGATCTCCTCTCTTCCTTGCGGTGTATCCCGTGGGTACCGCATCGACAGGAAGATGATATATGGGGACTGGGAGGATGGGTATGAGCAACTACCAGTTCTTTTCAATGCAATCAAAGTGGTGAATCCAGGCATGCATTATGAGTACATTCCAAAACCTAATGCATGGAAGGATGGGAGGCAGATATTCTTTCGTGCCTTCTAGTGCTTCTCTCAGTGTGTCGAGGCCTTTAGGCACTGTCGTCCTGTCTTCTCCATTGATGGTATATTCTTGATTGGCAAATACCAGGGCACACTTCTTATAGCCATATCCTATGACGCGAATAACAAGTTGGTTTCTTTGGCATTTGCCTTGGTTGAGAAGGAGAACAATGACAGTTGGGGATGGTTCTTGAGGCTAGTCTGGATACATGTGGTTGGGCCTGGCAGGGAGGTTGGCGTCATATCTGATAGGCATCAGGGCATACTTAATGCCATGTGAGAGCAGATAGAGGGGTATGCACCGTTGCACCATCATTGGTGTACTCGGCACCTTGCCAAGAATCTACTCCGGAAGGATGGTGTCAAGGGTAACTTTGATCTGTTTTAGGAGGCTGCTCGACAGCTTGAGGACAAGTACTTTAAGGAAAAGTTGGAGCAGGTCAGAACCGCATCAAATGTAGAAGATAGACAATGGCTCACAGGTTTGATGAGGGATTTGGAGAAATGAACGAGAGCTCACGACGCCGGTGGCTGGAGATACGAGTTTCAGTGCAGCAACATGGCAGAGTCATTCAATAAGTTGCTATTGGGGATATGTGGTATGCCCGTGAATGCAATCGTTCAATTCACCTTCTATAAGCTTATTGTCTGGTTCAGCGATAGACATGCCCATGCATTGCAGTTGTGGAGTGATGGAGAGATATGGGCTCCGAAACTAAAGGCACACCTAGAGAAGGCAAGAGAAAGGGCTGGTACATATGAGGTTGCATGCTTTGACCACGCCACAGGGACTTATCAGGTCGAGCATAGGGGCGGTACAACATCCGACGACGAGGTCAGAGAGTCGAGGATACATATGGTTGTCCTCCAAGATTTCAAGTGCACTTGTGGTAAACCAAGGCAATACCACTTTGTATGTTCTCATTTGGTGGCAGCAGCTAGGCATCACAACTATAATATCGAGAGGAGGATACCTCATGAGTTCAGTGTCAACACGCTTGTGAACACATGGAGCCCCCGCTTCGTGCCTTTCCGGGATCCTAGAGAGTGGCCTCCATATGATGGGCCAAAGTACATTGCGGATCCAACTTACCGTTGGAACAAGCGTGGATCAAGGTAGAGGACGAGGCACAGGATGGTTATGGATCAGATACCCAGAAGAACTAGGCGTGGGAGAGGAACTCCATTTGTTACTGATCCCGAGCAGTACGAGTGCGGCAAGTGTGGTAGACTTGGCCACAACTCATGAAGTTGCCATTGGCAGATTAGTGAGGTAGGACTATTGGTTTATATTATTATTTTATATTTGTCGTATTCATATATTTAATTATGTATGTCTCAATTTATGCTTGTATTTGTGTCAATTACTTATACATTTCTAAGTTCATATTTCATTGTATATTGGAATTCTAATTCATTCACTTTTTTGTAGGATGGAGCAATTCCACCTGCTCGACCCGACGTGCGAGGTGGCCCATCAAGGATGTCTCATAGCGCTGGGGCAGGTAATAATCTATAAGTTTTATTCGTACATATGTTCGTGAAGTAATAGGAGACTGTTTTATTCAATGTAGGACCTTCCGCACCTTCGTCCTAGAACCCACAGTGGGTTCTTGGACATGCGGTACGACGACAGGTACACTCCTTTCC